>NC_142706.1:29486253-29789284 GCF_055471065.1 Atractosteus spatula | reverse complement strand
CTCGAAGGAGCACAGGCTCCTGAGCTGGCTAAGCCCCGTTCCAAAGCAGGCACACAGGACCGCACCCAGCGTCCTAAGTGCCATGAGAACACCGGGGGAGGGAAAGGGCTAGAAAAAGCTGAACAAAAGGATTCAGTAGCCACCCGCCTGGCCAGGCTTGAACAAGCTTTATTAGGACAGGGACAACCGCTCCCCAAGGCTGCCGGAAGCGTGAATGAGCTTATACTCTCCACTGGAGGAGGCGGAGACCCGCCCCCTCTCCCTCCCTCAGTCTATCTGATTGAGCGGAAGGGTTCCTGCCTGGATGAGGTCAGCCACTCCCAAGTGAGTGCTGACTCCACCCCTGAAGTCACAGAGCAGGCAGTAAAACACAGAGGAAAAGCAGGAAGCTTTTACCTCAAGGCTGCCATGGGAGATGTCTTACCCAGTGAGACACTGATTGACACTGAGGTTGAAAGGTGTTTGATGTCACACGGCAAGCTCAAACGGGTTGAAAAAGAAAAGGGCATGCGACTCAGAGTGGAACCTTTGGTGGATCACCAGAAAGGCAAAGTGTGGAAACAGGTCAAGGCTCCTAAGCCTTCTGTACAGAAGGAAAGGGGGGCCAAGAGGCAGACTGTGCTCACACAGTGCCCACCGAACACAGAAGCCTATGCGGAGATTCCTTCTGTTCCCTCTGGACAAGAAATAAAAATATTATCTTGTTTCCCAGATATACAGCGAAGTCGTGCCCTGGCCAAGGTCACAACAGCCTCCATGCCACAGGAGCGGTGCTCCAAGCAGCCGCCTGATCCACCAGGTAAAGCACACCCCTTTTACATCCCTAAAGAGGAGCAGATCTCCCCACCTGGCGATGAAAAGGAGCTTTCCCTGTGCACCCTGGCACCCAAGAGGGGTCAGGACCACCACCCCGCAGTGGTGGAAGGGATCCAGATGGCAGGAGAGCAGGTTGGTGATGTAGCCCTCACCCTTAGCCCTGAGAGGTCCTCTATTAGTGAGGATCTGCTTGAGCAGCTGTCACAGGGCCACCACCAGGTGCCCCTGGTGCAACATTCACAGGTTAGACAGGAGGTCCAGCTGGACGCTGAGACTACTGCGCTGTGGACACACCTGATCCCAGATGCCGATTCCCTCTGCTGTGACCCAGGGAACCTGCAGTCAGGTAACATTATTTCTCACAACTACCAGGTAGTGAGTGAGACTGACCTGATTGTTCCTGCCTCAACGGCAGGGTTGCCAACACACCCAGTCCCCCAGAAGGGACAGGGAATGAAAGCCGAGCCGGTTTTCTTACAGCCACCAGCTCAGTCTGTCAGTCTGAGTCTGACCAACAGTGGTTCAGCCAGACTGGAGCTGGATGGTCAAGTCACCCGCCTGCCAGTGCAGGACATCGCAAAGAGGGGTGTCAGAATCCCCGCCTGCACTGACATGGGCCTGGTGGGTGATAGCGAGTTCGAAGACAGTGAACTAGCTATCCCAGTGCTGGGGCAGCTCCCTGAACCCCTAGCGAGGGAAGGGGGGAGCGAGCAGGTGTCCTACACCCACGCCCAGCGATCGATTGTAAACATGCCGATAGAGGGATTCCTCAATCAGGAAGTGTGCAGGGTGGACCTGAACAGTGAGAATGGGATAACAATCCCAGATCACTCAGGTGCTCCAGATGACCACTCAGCCGAGGGTCAGGCATGCTCCACCGCTGCACCACCCCCTGCAGGTTTCCTAGAGCACAGGCATGAACAAATCGAAAAAGCAGATGCCCTGGAAATGGAGGAGCAGCATCAGCAGCTGCGTCAGATCTCCCCAGATTTCCAGGATGTTGGTGCCCAAGATGCCACACGGCATACTGAGAAAGACACCATGTACATGCTGCGCCAGCTTAGAAAGGCGACAGTCACTCAGAAGGAGATGACTGGGATCAGCCACCCTAAAAGACTTTTGGGAGGACTGATTGCTGCCGCCACTGTTGTGCATTTGCTCTTTTTGGTAGGTTTGTTTGTTACTGGCACTCTCACCCTGACTGCCCCAAGAAGGCAGGTGTCAGAGATGCCAGAGGGTAGTGACAGACTGTATCGACAGCAGCAAAAGTTGGAAAGCTTAGGGAAAACCCTACAGGCAACTTCCTATGCAACAGGGTTAAACCTTATTCCCCAAACAGTGGACATGATTGTTGGTGTTATACAGTGGGTTTATGCTTGTGTGCAACAGGCCAGAATGTTGACACAAGACCTGTTAAGGGAGTTTAGTGCCACTGTAGCCAGTCTAACCACGGCACAAATCCCAACCCACTCGATTCCACTCTTCTCAGTAGAGGAGTATGTGACATTAACCCCATCGCTCATAGCTCACCCAGAAGGCAATCCAAGATTGAATTTGGTTCCAAATCTTGAGATGGGTATGGCTACCAAAGCTATCCATTGGCTGTGTCTAAACGATTCACCAATGAAGGGTGTAAAGCTACTAATGGGCAGAGGGAGGTTAATGAACCCCATGAAGAGCAGGTGGGACGTAAATGGCTGGTCAACACACCACATTTAACTGACACTATGACTTGTGACAGGTATGATACAGCTACCGCAATGCAGCTACCTAATCAAAACAGTTTTCCTGCAAGTTCCCGAGGAGGCCAGAGTGTTCTTGAACTTAATACTGTACGGTCTGGAACCAGACAATATAAGACCAAACTTGAGGTCTTGGATGCCTTCAGGTGCCACACTATTGAATTGGATAGAAATCCAAGAAACAGTAAGCCCTGAAGAGGTACAGGTAGTTTAGTTTGCTTTAATGGAACAAACCTCCAAACCACCCTAGCAGATACCCAACACAGGTGTTGTGGTTTATCGGGGGGCTGGGAACAGGAACTGTTGTTATTGTAACACTACTGCCAGGTAGCTGGATCATGACTGACAGTGTACTCTGAATGATGTACTCTCACATCAAGATGTACTCTGGGTAGCATAAATGAGTCAAAGTTAGCATGTCAAAAGAAAGGAAGTGACTTCTCCCCAAATATCTACTACAGAGCTATCAGATATTGACAGTGAGCTTCCTGATGTGTAATTCCTAGACTTAGATAATGTCTCCTACCGTGTTTATACATACTCCAGATGTTGTTCATAATGTTTGCATCCAATGCTGGTTCCGGTATGAATTCTCGAGGAGTAATGTGGACATTTAAGATTAATGTTCTAATGGCAAGGGACATCACTTAACTCTGTTTTGTTTTGAAGGCAACAATGCCTCGGGACCTCGTGACCTTCAAAAAGGGGGGATATGTAGCGGCGAGGCTTAATAATAAGGCAGAATTAAGTGTTTCTGAGCTTCCCAAATGAGGCCCCATTTCTCTGTTCATCTCTGTGGAGCAGCCACAGAGAGACCATTAGTGCAGGGTGATTTAAGGTTTCCTAGGACAGCTCCCAAAGGGGGATGCACTTAGCTAAGTCTGGCTATCATGATCAATGGTCATCCATTGGCGCCTATCTGTCTAGGGAGTGCCAGTTGGACATCTGGACTGCATTACTAAGTGTCAGGAGTAAGTGACTCATATCTCACCTTGATCAACCAATCAGGGACTGGTAGGGCTGAGTAACCCACGTGGGACTCTGATGCCCATGGAACTTTCAGCCAATGAATGAGCTGAAGTTCCTCCAGGTAAAAACAGGCAACACAGAGAGCCTGAGAGATTCGGGAGATTCAGTAAGATTCTGGAGAGGATTCTGTGGACTGTTCTAAAGGGAATTCAAAGGAGAATTCCAGGGCAGGACGGCCCAGGAGCAGAAGGCTCCCAAGGGCAGGACATTCTCGCAGCGCGCCTCCTGACCATCCCGAGACTCAGCCCGGACAACCACGGAACGGCCAGTGTGTCCGAGTGCCAGAACTTTCCTTTGTTCTAAGAGTCTAGAGTGGAGTTTGCCAGAGAGTAACCAGCAGCAGGCCTCGTGAACAGGTCAGAACTGTGGACAGCTGAATCACTATTCAGAACTAGCTCTTCATCAGGAACGAACCGGTCCTCTTCCTGACTTGCTGGGATCCACAGTCATCTTTTCTCCTGTGCACAAACTTTGCTAGTTAAAGCCAACACTAACTAGCCGGCCAGTGAGCATCTGCAGCGCACCGTCGCAAGCCGCACAGCACAGCCTGGCACGGAGCCAGAGAGCGCGGATTGGACAGCAACAGCCTGCAACTGTTTCTTTGTGCCCGCAGGAGATCTGAATCCCCAGAAATTGGATGAGTATTCAACTTCACTGCATTACAGCTCGAGAATTCAATTGTTATCCCAACCAGTTGATATCAATTTAATTCCTAAGAGTTATGTACTTGTTTTGAGTATCTAATGTAGAAGTTATAACCAAGTTCATTTATGAAACGGTCTAAATGAATGATATACTGAACGTATGTCCTCTTGATATGTGTAACACTTCGTAACTGATTGAATATATATCTTTTGTATTCTGATAACCCTCTCGATAAGATCTGTTAGGTTTACATGCATATTCTATGTATTAATAAATGTATCCTCGTGTATTAGTACCTGTGTGTGTGCGTTGTTTGAGTTATGTCGCATGGTTGGATTCTAAAGCCATCAAAAGAATCAACTTTGTGATTTACTGCTACAATTAATAATTGTCTCAGTAAATGCCCAAACCCTACAGAACTGGTGCCTTCAGAGAGCCACTACATTACATATTTGGCGTCCCTGAACGGCTATGAAACACTACACCTGTAAGTACATATCTAACACCACATTCATTCAAAGCCCCTCAGGATCAATTTCTGATCACTCAGATGGCATATTGTACCTCCCGCAACCTTATTTATTGTATATCTTGCAATAAATTCCCAGCCATCTACATTGGGGAAACAGGAAGGAGACTTGGAGATTGCTTCAGAGAACATGTTAGGGCTGTGAAGATTAAAGATTTCTCCAAGCCTATTGTTTCTCATTTCAACTCTGACGGCCATGATCACACTAATCTCTCCATCTGTGTTCTCAAAGATGGTTTTCCCAACTCCCACATCAAAAAGACTACAGAAACTAAAATTGTCCTGCAGCTAGGATCACACCTTTCCCCTTCTCTCAGCAACAAATGAATTTTCTTCAAAATGCTCTCTATTCATTGTAGGTTTCATTTCACACCTCTCTTCACCTATCCTGACTTCACACTAAATGATTGGCCACTCTGTCTGTCTCCTGGTCCCGCCTCTCACTCCTCCTCTCTCCCAGCTTTTGTTCTCCTATGCTACTTTACCTTTGCTTACTGCCCAGTCTTTCTCACACCTGAAGAAAGGTTCACGACAGACACATTGTGTTTTCTTTCTTTTCAGCATGGAATAAACCTATTACTTGTTCCTTTGCAGCCTACGCATGCTACGCAGCTACCCACCTGAACTATTTAAAATCAATGTTCATTAATTAGTATAATACTTTTTAATACTGGCAATAGCATATTTATCACAATATTTGCTTCTTGAAAGACTACAGATAATACTGGCTTTGCTGGGTGATACTACTTTTGTTAACTGTAGCAGCATTTTTCAGAAACTTCTTGAAATATTAATATTGTTGGAGCTTGAAAAGCAGTGTGCTATACAGTGAAAGTGAACAATAGATCTTGATATTGGAAAATACAAAATCAGCCATTTTTCATTTATACTTATTTCACATTGTTATTTTAATCTAAGTTTCATATTTAAAACTTAACCACATTATTTTAAATAATGACAATCATCAGCAAAAATCACAAATCATTACAAAGTATAGTATTTTACAACTCTACATCAAGAATATGTCTGTTTGAACTTTAAAAAAGCATCCATGACAGCCACAATGTTAATTATTTATATGGGCTGCTTGAGCATCATGAAAACATTGATACATGCCTAAGTCTGCTTGGCAGGGCAATTAATCAATTAGCTGCTCAGTGGGCAGATTTTTTAATTGTGAAGAGCTTAACTACTGAGAAAGTATTGTTCGTCTTTTTTTCGTTCTTTACCCTTTGTTTCTGCAACTTACATTATATTTGTTTCTGCAAATAAAATCAATCATTCTTCAAAACTGATCTCTAGTCTCTTCCTCTTCAAAACTCAGATAGGTACAAGCCAATTTGGTAGAGAATGCAAGCATTAAACAATAGCTTCAGATCTATCCAAGGAAGCTGCAGAGGCAAGTGAAAGGATAAGGGCAGAAGAAGACTAAAAGGGCAAACAAATTAAATAATATAAACTTAAGCCCCTTCTAATTCAATCTGGTGTGAGTGATGTGGAGATACCCACAACACTGGAAAGCCTGCACTGTAAAGTAAACCTGACAACTCTGTTGGTTTCCCATAGACCCAGATATGCCTGCCTTCAGAGAATGCGTTCTGATTAGAATGACCCAGATTGGAATATTTTTTCTTTTCATTTTTGAGTTTGAAACTAAAAAATCTTCAGTGCCAGATCTTCAGTAACATCTTGGATTCTCAATTTCTGACCTTAGTTTCTTGGATAATGTACACAGCGGAAAGTGGCAATGTTTTGACAGAGTGTCTTCGATGCATTCTCTCTGTCAAGGAAGGATGTTACAGAAGACCATGAGGGCTCAGTACAGAGAAGAGAGATTCTATGGTTCCCAGACCTAGTAGAAAATGGTGAGGAGGAGGAGTTGCTGTCCCCTGAGACTCAAAGGTGGAAGCTATAAACTCCAAGAATATGAGAGAAAGAGTTCTTTTGTGTGTAGGTTTAAAAATGTATTCATTATATTTATTTAAATAATAAAACTTTGTCTAAATTCAAATACAAAAACCCAAGAGAGTATTTTGCTATAATGAGTAACAACTGACTTGGAAACACTACTTAAAATACAATCTGTATTTTTAAGTAGTGTTTTCATGAAAAATGAAATATTGTTTCTGCAGATATCCACCTTTTCACTGTATACTGTATAAAAATACTAATTCTATTGCAACTAATTTATATACAGTATGTTTAAGTGCACAATGAGAATCTTCTGCTTTCTAGATACTTAGGTGCTTACATAACATAATGTTCCATAATAACATAATACCATAATAAAAGGATCTAGTTTTTATTCTAGGTCACTGGAAGAAATTTTCAGTAGATCTTGTTCAAATGATTAAATGTTGTAATTTTCAAATTTTCATTGTGTTTATTTCAATGAAGACAATGTTACTAATATTTTTCTTTTATTGAGGTACCATATGAAGATATTACAAAGAATAACTTTTGGAAGAGGAAGAGGAGATCCGTGTAGCATATTTAAAACTTTTTCTTCCTAACTTAAAAAGTTGTCCTACCTTATTTACAGCACATACAGTATAGTATAATTATAGTATGTACTAATTTTGTTTTTGTTTTTTCTGTAGTAATCATCAATAGTTATATTCAAATGTTGCTAATATTTGTTAGTTAACAAACAGATTATTTCTCAGTCAGTCTGTTTTTTTTGTAGTTATACGGTACATGTCTGTGCTGCTTATCAATAGAACCAGATGTTCGATAGCACATTCAGTAATGACAGTGTTTTAATTGCTTTCCTCATTTGGCTAACTCAAGTTCATATGGTCGCTAATTAGTTATGTCATACTAAGCTTTATTATTTTGTTGCATGAACAATACCATCAGTCTTTTTATTTGGATATCTTATATATATATATTATATCTACACAAAACTGACTTAACCTCCTTCAAATAACGTACATAGTGACTTATTTTCATTAAACCTTCAGAGAAATAACCGGAATATCTCATATACAAAGACATACTGCTGTTTTCCTTAAGGACTCAATGTTTTAAATACATCACAAATGAGTTCTGCATAATAACATATTTCAAGGCTCTGTATATATTGTATTTTTGTCAATTGTAAAAACTGTCAATTTGTTAACATTTCGTTTATGATTTGGACGTCAACAATATAGTCAATACTATATGGTAAATAATTGACAAAATAATAATCATGATTTGGACTTTCAAGTAATGGAAATTCTGATTTTTTTTTACTATCACATTCAAGGATGGATCCTTAAATAATGAAGAGTGTTTCATCCCATTAATCAAAGGTATAAAGATATTCCATCCATCCATTTTGCATCCGTTTAAATGTCATTTGTTTAATTTTCTTCTTAAAGTTGCTTAAAATCTTAAAATTCTTAAAATTATCTTTGAAATACAGTCATGTCACTTCTACCTCATAGTTTCCCTTGATTTCCAGCCATAGTTGTCTTCTTTTCTTGTCGTTTCCTTTTATTCTGGCTTGTTGCATACCATATTTTTTAAGATTCAGTTTGAATTAAAATTTCAAATATAAATGAAAATAAAAATCATTGCAATCTAATTTAGTACTGCTAATCTTCAGGGTCTGTAGAAATGCAAATCATTTCAAAGAAAAGGTGCATTGTACCTAGATCTAAGCAAAAAGAATGGGAAGTCTTACATTAGTAAACTAATCTTTATTTTATAGCACTTTTCATGTAAAACATGCAAAGCAAATTAAACATGCTAAATATTAAAATAAATCTTCACCTGTTGTTGAGAGGGTCTGCAAATTGCAGGTTGCAAATACTTTACCCATCCCAGGCCCATCCATGTTTTGTAAAGTAATTAATTGTTGCAAACCCTATTAGTGCAGAGAAGACAAAAGCGTAACACACAGTGATGAACCAATCCATAGCAGTTGCATAGGCCACCTTAGGGAGCGAATTGCAGGCACTAATACTCAGTGTTGTCATTGTAAGCACAGTTGTAACTCCTGAAAGTGAGACACTTAATAAATAGATCATCAGTGGTGATATATTAAAAATATCAATCACTAAGATATGCATAAATTCCCTGGAGAAACACCTGGCTGCAGCCGACCTTGCAGGGTGGGACGAGGACAGCACCAGAGCAGGTACACAACAGGAGGGGAAGACATCAGGAACCTGCCGGGGGGTCTGCCCCAAATCCAAGGTGCATTCAACCCCAGCGGACCAGGCCAGCAGGAGAATTCAGGGGTCATCTCACTGTACCCGATGTGCCATAGAGGGACACGAGTCCGATCAGTGTCTTGCTGAAGATACAAAAATGGACTGCAACATCGTCCACTCCTCCTGTAACTGGTATAAGGGGATGGTGCAGACGAATCCTCAGGTAGTACTCATCCTATTAAATGGACACCCCTTCCTAGCCCTCATTGATTCTCTGTTTGGTCACCCCTGATGTAGTCTGACCACACCAGGTCGAAAAACATCATGAGATCTCTATTGGCTCAATTCATGGGGAACAATGAGAACACCCGGTAGCCCGCCTGCGGTTTCGTTTTAGAGGGCAGACAGTAGATATTACAACCGCAGTAGTACAGGGGCTGCCACACCCCCTGATTCTCGGAAGGAACTTTCCTCTATTTAGTGAGCTGTACTCTGGAAACAGCTCTAAATCAGAATGTGACTCAGCAAAGAAACCAAACGCCAACAAAACTCCAAGCCAGAGGTAGGCATTTGCGCCTTGGGGAGGTGCAAAAGAAAAGGGGGTGTTACACAAATTAATCCTAGTGCATCTGCCTCTCCATCTTCGCCTCCCAGATCTAAGCAAGCAGGGCCGTCTACGATACCAAAAGACCCCCTTGACAACTGGGAGATGGGCATCCTCACAGCAGACTTCCAAGCTGAGGACCCTATCCTGGCCCATGTCCGAGCCCAGGCGATTGAATTGAAAGGACAACCAGTTGAGGCTCGTCAGGGGCGCCCGAATTCTTGTATTATAAAGAATGACCTGGTGTACCAATGTCATGGTCCCAATCAGGAACATCTACTGGTTCCCTCGAAACACCGTCGCACCTGGCGCACACACATCTGCTGGGAGCACATTTAGGGGTAGACAAAACCCGGGAGCGAGTCCTGAAAAGGTTCTTCTGGCCCGGAGTATACGCTGACGTCAGGCGCTTTTGTACGTCTTGCCCTGACTGTCAACTAAGCACCCCGAAGTCGCAATTCCGAGCACTGCTACAGTCCCTGCCTGTCATTGACATGCCCTTTGTTCGCATAGCCATGGATATAGTAGGTCCCCTTCCTAAATCTGTTCGGGGACACGAGTATATCCTTGTTATTGTAGATTACACTTCCAGGTATCCGGAGGCGATACCACTACGTAGGGCCGTCAGCACCAGCATCGCTAAGGAGATGGTAAATCTCTTCACCCATTTCGGCTTGCATAGAGAAATATGAATTGATCAAGGGACTCCGTTCACTTCACGACTCATGCAGGAAATAGCTAAATTCCCTAATATAAAATTACTGAGAACTTCAGTACAGCATCCACAAACAGACGGGCTGGTGGAGAGATTTAACAAAACCCTGAAACACATGCTGAAAAGGGTCTCACAAGCCAACCAGAAAGACTGGGATTTAATCCCCCCTCTCCTGATGTTTGCCATCCAAGAGGTACCCCAAGCCTCCACTGGGTTCTCCCCCTTCGAGTTACTATATGGGTGACAAACCTGAGGAATCCTAGACGTCGCCCGGGAGGCTTGGGAGTCTCAGCGCTTGTCCTCACACAATGTGCTCGACTATGTCCATTCCCTTCAGGACAGGCTTGCACAGTTGAGGACACTAGTGGAGGAACACCTACAGCAAGCACAAGACAGACAAAAAAGGTTTTATGATCGTTCAACGCGGCAAAGGATCTTTCACCCTGAGGATCACGTAATGCTGCAACTGCCCTCACCAGAGTGCAAGCTTTACGCGAGATGGCAGGGGCCCTACAAAATCCACGAACGGACCGGGGCAGTCACCTACAAGGTATATCATCCGGATCACTGGAAAAAGGAAAAAATATACCACGTAAACGCCCTGAAATCTTGGAGAGAACCCCCGTTGGAAGAGGCTGTCCCTGCATTACTGTCCAGCGACACTCCATCTTCCTCTGTGGACCTAATTTCCCTCTCTCCAAACCTCTTCCACCCACAGGTCAAGAAAGCCCAGATGCTCCTGCACTGGAACCATCACCTCTGCCGGGGAGGACGCGCTTGGTACAGCATCACGTGTAGATGCCCCCTGGAGTTGTTGTACTGGTGCCCCCATACCAGGTACCCGAAGCGAAGCGTGAGGAGATCCGAAAGGAAGTCCAGAGGATGCTGGAGCTGGATGTCATCAAGGAAAGCACAGCCCCTGGTCCAGGCCCATTATGCTCATCCCAAAACCTGATGGCTCCTGGGGCTTCTGCAATGACTTCAGGAAACGAAATGACCTTTCCTGTTTCGATGCCTACACGATGCCCCGGAAATTCATCACCACCCTGGACCTTACGAATATTGGCAAACCCCTCTTTCAAACTCGACAAACTCGAAGTTACAGATTCAAAACAAGCGGGTTATGCTGCGGTATAACACAGTGGGCGTGTCGCAGTATACCGCATTATACAGTATGCACATTAGATTATGTTAATAGTATCCGGAATCACCTTGTAAAACCGGCAGGTGGATCTAGTAAAGCTTAACCTCTCCTGTACAGCATTTGAGCTGTCACCAGAAAACATCCAGTTTCGAATCCCGATCACTGCTGAGGGACAATCTTTATTCAATTAAGAATTTAAGTTGTGTACTCTTTAGACTTTTAAATTTAAACTGTGCATTACAGCATGTTAATCATTATACATTAAAAAGTTGGTATATTTTATGAAAGCAAGATTGCTCAGTTGGACAAAGTACACAACCTACCACCTTTATCATAAATATTGTAATTATGCAGAAATATTTTATGCATCAAAGTCTTTACCAAAGATATTACTAATAGTATTAATATTGAATGACCTTGGACAAGCCGTAAACTCAAAGTATTACCCTGGTCCACATTCTTTGTAACCATCTTTGTAAACGAAAAGACTTTACTTTTTCATTCACAAAAAGTAACACCACAGCATTTCGTTGATCCGATCACGCATTCGTTTCCAATCATACAAAGTAAGTCTTGAGAATCTGCTATTCACCATGCCTTTCACATGCTCATAAACGATATTAATTTAGGAACATAAACATATTATGTAAACTGTACTGTATATTGCTGGTCTTGGTAGTTTAAAAAAAATACACACCAGTATTCCTTTTCTCCCTAAACATTTTAAACATCAAAGTCTTACATGTGGTTATTTCAGAAACGTTTTTACGTGCTCCTTCTGAGCATGTTACTGTTTACTGTTACTGACCATATTAAGTTTAAGTGCTTTATGCCATTATTTTGACCACGCATGAGTATTCTTATGTCCATATCTTCGCAAGGGAATCAGTGCAAATTGTAATACTAATTAAATGACTGCGGGCAACATGTTCGTACTGTATGTACACAGCCCGAAAGCCATACATTAATGTGCCTTCGCCTGGCACTGCGCAGTTATTGCATCTCTCTCTCTCTCTCTCTCTCTCTATGTCTACATTGTTTGTAAACAAACTGTTTTCACAGGAATTTTCAAAGTAGAATAAGGGCAAGTCCACATTCCTCCACTGACATGTTTTCTTAATACTGTGTCAGTCTGTGTCAGTCTTCGGTGTAAAAAAAAAATTGGTTTGAACATTATTATTGGCATTATTATATAGGATGGACACAGTGTCTCAGGCACTCGTTAAATGAAAAATGGTGCTTTATTTTTCAGTACAGCTGAGTACAGAGAGACACACACACTTTTTCATATATAAGATATATTATATATTTTTCATATATAAGATATAATGATGTGTTCCTGCTTAGACATTGCATGATTTTAAAAGCTATAAAAATAGGTTTCAATAGTTAATAACCACTTTTTATGTGCAAAACACGGGTGATTTTCTTCCTCCTGATCAGCTTAGAAATCTGCGTACGCTGTAAGGTTTTAACTTCTTAATTAAACGTTTAAAATACACATTTCGCATAGAAAAAATAATATCCTGTTGTCTTCCTGGTATGTAGAACAGATCAGCAGGTCTTTTTTTCCCCAATCAGAGGCTCGCCACAATTCACACTCAACTACATCACAGATCTGCCACACACATACGCCTCAGGATGGTGACGTCACTGCCTTTCATATGAATCCTTTCATATGGAAACATTTTGACATTGCGCTTAACGATCTTAGGAAGATCACAAAACAAGCCTGTTAGCCTGGTTTTTGCCTAAAAAAATCACAACCGATAATGTGAAGTAGCATTAACTAGCAAAGGTGTTTCACAGACGTAGGCATAGTACGTAGTTAAGGCTTTATGAACTCTAATAATTAATTATTCAAATTAATTAATCAAATCCCAGGTGTGAGTTCATAAAGCCTGAATTACGTACTATGCCTATGTCTGCGAAACACCTGATCATCACCTGATCATCTACTCTAAAGATTTCAGTGCTTTGTGTATATTCTAATCACAGTGGGGGCAGGGTGTGTGGGGACAGATTTGGTTGAAATTGCATTGGGGATCTGTGTTCTTCACACCTGAAACATTTTCTCTGAAAGCGTTTTCCTCCCAGTTTAGCGGATATTTTGCTGCCTACGCATGCTTATACAGCTCCCTAGGTAAATTATCATACTTGACTGAGAAAGCTTTAGAGAACTTTAGAGAACTTAACATTTTTATTATCAACAAATTGTAAATATGACGTTTACATTGGCGTTATTAATTTTTCACTTGAGTGTATGGAGGAGTGTCAGCTGTCAATGAGAGCAGACCCCCCTTTTTAGGCTGGGCAAACGATTTTTAATTTTTAAAAAAGAAATAAAGGGCGCTCTGAATGAGTTAAACTTAAATGCAGGACAAATGTATTTCCCAGAAGCTATACTGATTCTTATGGAAGCCCGGTTCCACCAGGAAGGAAAAAAAAAACGCGCTATGGTATTCTCTCCAATGCAGTGCAGTTAAAAACAATTCTCTGATGCTGTTCCTAAATTAATATAGTTTATGACCATCAGACGCTTTATGCTCCTTTTCTTTTTTCCAAAGGATTGAACAGGGAGAGGCATTTCATGATGTACTTTTCACTGATGAAACAACAGTGGCTCTGGAACAGTTTTCAACCATGTCATTTTATAAAAAAGGGGAGATATGTGAACAAACAAATCCCAAAACAAACATGTATGCCATACGGCGTACGCGTTACTGAAGCTAAAAGTTTAGCCTTTGTCACTAATGTAACCACTAAATAAAGACATAAATATAGAAATCCCTACATTACAAACTGTATATGGCTGGTATTGGTATTTTTAAAGAAAAAATACACACCAGTATTCCACTTTCTCCCTAAACATTTTAAGCATCAAAGTCTTACATGTGGTTATTTTGGAAATGTTTTTACGTGCTCCTTCTGAGCATGTTACTGTTTACTGTTACTGACCATATTAAGTTTAAGTGCCTGCGGGCACTTTTGCTGTCTGTGGGGGAGGGTGGACTGTCTTTCATTAGAAGGTTAGCCTATTCTACTCTGAGAATGTAGAGGGGGTGGAAAGTGCCCGCGGTCATTTAAGTAATATTACAATTCGCACTGATTCTCTTGCGAAGATATGGACATAAGAGTATTCATGCTTGGTCAAAAAAATGGAATTAAGCACTTAAACTTAACATGTAGTAGTTCAGGTGGGTAGCTGCGTCAGCATGCGTAGGCTGCAAAGGAACAAGTAATAGGTTTATTCCATGCTGAAAAAAAGAAGAAAGAGAACACAACGTTTCGGCCGTGGAGCCTTCTTCAGGTGTGAGGGGGACAAGGCAGTAGGCAAAGGTAATGTAGTGGGAGAACAAAGGCTGGGAGGGAGGAGGAGTGGGAGGCGGGAGCAGGGGACAGAAAAAGAGGCCAATCAAGAGGTGTGAAGTGAAACTTCCAATGAATGGAGAAAATTTAAAAGAACAGTAGTCTGTCGTTAAGAGAAGGGAGAATGTGTGATCCTAGCTGCAGAATAATTTTGGTTTCGGTAGTCTTTCTAATGTATGAGTTCAGAAAACTGTCTTTGAGAACACAGACAGAGAGATTAGAGTGGTCGTGGCCGTCAGAGGTGAAATGAGAAACAATGAGCTTGGAGAGATCTTTAATCTTCACAGCCCTGACGTGTTCTCTGAAGCTGTCTCCGGGTCTCCTTCCTGTTTCTCCAATGTAGATGGCTGGGCCTTTACTGCAAGAGATACAGTAAATAAGGTTGCTGGAGGTACAAGATGCCATCTGGGTGATCCAATCTATATATCTTTGAAGCCTCTAGACAACTAACTGCCTACCTCCCTCTCCAACAGGACCCTACCACTGACTACCAAAAGGAAGTGGTATCCACCATTTCCCTTCTTATCAGCAGTAATGAGCTCCCCCAGGAGGCAAACCGGCTCATCATGGAACATCCGCAGGTATCTCAATTTTACCTCCTCCCTAAAATCCACAAACCAGACACCCCTGGATGCCCCATCGTATCAGCATGTAACTGTCCAACTACTTACATCTCAGCCTTTCTCGACAGCCTCATGAGACCGCTGGTTGAAGGTCTTCCCTCATACATCAAAGACACCAACCACGTGCTCCAACTTTTTAATGATTTCCAATTTCGGGGCACCAAATGCTACATTTTTACCATGGACATCACATCTCTGTACACCGTCATTCCCCATAATGACGGTCTTACAGCCCTCAAGCACACGCTGGACATCTGCACAGTGCTTGATCCACCCATCCACACCCTGGTAGCCTTGCTGAATTGGTCCTCACACTGAACGCATTCTCTTTCAATAATCTTTTTTTACCAACAGGTTAGTGGAGTTGCCATGGGCACCAGAATGGGACCCAGCTATGCCAATATTTTTGTCGGCTGGGTAGAAGAACGCTTCTTCGCTTCTTACACTGGCTATGTCCCTGACCTCTACAAGCGTTATATTGATGACTGCGTCGGTGCCGCCACATGCTCCAACGATCAGCTTGAGTGCTTCCTGCACCATTTCACCAACTTCCACCCGTCCCTCAAATATACGGTTAACATATCTTCCACTACTCTTCCGTTTCTAGACATCAACTTCTCCATCACCTACCCCCGACTTTCCACTTCGGTTTACTACAAACCCACGGATTCACACAGCTACCTCCTGTACAGCTCATTTCACTCATTATTTTTATGCTCTGCTACCAAAATGTCCCTTTAGTTCTAAAATTCCACATTAATATGCATATTAAGTGGAAACATGCACAGCAGAGAGATTAAATGAAGCAATTGTTTCACTAACATGTAACGAACCAGAAGTGCCAAATATCAATCATCTTTGGCCAGTGAATTACATACTGTAATGCACTATACAACTTTTACTGTTGTTGGAAGAAATACTGCATGTTCTGAGTGGCTGCATCTCAACCTGTGTTAAGATATCAATTGAATTCTCTATATCGATAATGTTAAATATTGAACTATACTCATCCACAACTGTGGATTTATAACTCCTGTGGATAAGGGAACAGCTGAAGGGGTCTGTCACACTATTGTGCAATCTGTTCTCTGCTGGCTCAATGTTTATCCACTCCTAGTGCTGCTTGAGATATCAGGGAGGGAGAAGTTCTGTTACAGCCTCTTGCTGACACTCAGTTTTCTCCATTTTACTTGAAAAGTTTGCATTCTGCTGAACTGAGACATAGTCCACACACATGGGTGACTACTTGATCAGGGTGACTCACACAAAAAGGGGTAATACCACTGAATAACAAGATATTCAGGTGTGTCAACAAAAGTCCATTCTAACTTTGATAATATGACTTTGATAATGAAGTGGATACATAGTGGCTGCTAGCTGGTCAAAGGTGGGGGGGTATCATCCAGGCTTCAGGCTAAACCTTAAACAGAATTCTATCTTTAGGTACATGCTCATTTTCTAACTTGGTGCTTTGGAAAAAAAGTTTAACTCGCAAAGTTTAGACAATAGTTGTGACAGTTACAAGGATTTGTCGTCAGCTAGCCAAATTGGTTCAGCTGAGAGAAGGAAAGTTAGAAGCTATGTGCACCTCTTTTTTAACAGAGGAAAAAAACAGTTGGTATTTGATTAAAATATCACTGGGTGGAATGGGTCTTGGTATGCTCTACAAGTTTCTGGTCATTTTTTGGACGACTGAAAACAACCTGAGGCTTTAAGATCATAATATACTTATTACTATGGCTCTGCCAAACTTCCAGGTGCCAGAGTCGGACATCCATCATGGGAAGTGCTGGTACTAATTAGTGTCGCAGTCCTACTTATCAAGTGGTTGATATAGTTAGAGGCACATGAGTTATTTATTCTCTGGCACTACTTTAGTGAATAGAGCAATTCAGGGACACTTAGTTAAACAAATATTTATTAACAGTGACAACACACAATACACTACACACACAACATAAACATAGAACACACAAGATTCCCCATGTACAGTATATACAGACAAGGCTTCCCAGAGCCTTAAAAGAGTAGGGGTGTAACCCCGGCGTCCTGGCCAAATTTCCCATTGGTCTTTACCAATCATGGCCTCCTAATAATCCCCATCTATGAATTGGCTTCATTACTCTGCTCTCCTCCCCACTGATAGCTGATGTGTGGTGAGCGTTCTGGCGCATTATGGCTGCCGTCACATCATCCAGGTGGATACTGTACATTGGTGGTGGTAGAGGGGATCCCCATTACCTGTAAAGCGCTTTGAGTGGAGTGTCCAGAAAAGCGCTATATAAGTGTAAGCAATTATTATTATTATGAATGTCCAAACCACCTAGAAAAATCCCAGATTCCTGACAAGTATTCAACTCTTAATGCCTACAAATGCAGAATTAGAGATAAATTATCTTCTAAACTAAATAGAATACAACCTACAGTTAAATCTCTCTCTCTACGCACCCAGATACCACAAAATAAATGAGAACCCATCTCCCTATTCTAAAATCTATCCAAAGGAGAAACTGTTTTAACTGAGGGATTCTTTAGTCAAGCATCCAAGTTCTCTAAAAACTACAAAATAGCAAGCTCTCTTAACAAGGTTTAAATACTTAGCTCATTTTGGGTCTTTTTGGGTGATCTCAAACAAGGACTGGCACACACTTTATGTTCTGTTTCTGACTGTCTTATCTCTCTTGTCATCTGTTCTTCCTCCTTCTACCTCTGTTTTGTCTTGATATTCTCTTATATGTGTAGGCATCCTCTCATGAGGCACCAATAAATGTAGGGGTTTGTGCATTTACTGGGACAATTATTAATTATAGCAGTAACTAGCAATCTCTCTCTTGCAATTTTCACACCTTAATTGTGAACCAAATGGAATGGCCTCTCTGTATCAAGAACCACTTGGGAGCAGGGAGCAGCAAACTTAATTCCTGTACTTTAATAAACCTTGCCGCTACATATGGTATCTTTCTCGACTGTTGAATGACACTTAATCACTTATCCAGAACTTAATTAACTAAGGTAAACCAAGGTAAACTTTATGATGCTTTGATCACTGTATGTGAACCCCTTAAATCTCAGGAAACATTCCCTTTTCTTTGAAGGTGGAAATGTTGACACTAGCTAGGCATTACTCATTGGTTCAAGATACTTTTGAGACTAACAGTCACCTCTAGCTGTAACAATATAATATAAATCATTATATATATGTCTTATTTACAATTGTACAGTATGTTTCAAATGTTTTTTTTCTGCATCCTAACTTTATGTCTTATGAATGCAAAGCGCCCTAACAAAGAAGTTCAGAAAAATATCGAGAAGCACAAGCACAGACTTCATTGCTAGAAAAGATAAAATAATTTTACTCTACATAGTAAAATATGGAATAATTCCAAATGTTATCTATTATCTTAAAAACCGAGTAATCTTACTCTATACACCTACTATTAGATGTCCTTATTTATCATATACATGGTATTTAATGTGCATTTATGTTGTATTACCCTGTACATAAAAGCTGAATTTAAAGTATTTTATAATGTTTTGTTTTCATCTCTGTGCGTACTATGCCACTGATACACTATGCCATCTTGTGTACAGCATCCCGCATCATCCACTTTTTCTCTCAGTTTCATATGTGCTTGCTCACTAACACAGACAATATTTCTGTCTCTGTTAATTGGGATATGTTATCTATGTTAATTTTCAAATTCTAAGTTTTTCCAAAATGTTTCAAACAAGGTTAAATTACTTAAATAAGTCCTCCACTTAATTACCCATTGCGTGGGGTACTAATTTCTTTAAGTACTCCACCTAATGGGTATTACAGTAATCATTCTGTTTACACACAGAAAACGTGAATGTACGCTACTGTATGTAATCATGTCCTGGTCCTTATTACCATTGAAATGCATTGATTCAGATGGAGAAACATGTTGCACATAATGTCCTTTGGGGAATATTTATTTCCTCACAGTCCCCGATACCCTATTTCCATATTTTATTATAAATAATTCTCTGCACAATGTTATTTTCTTAAGTAGCCATTTTATGGTCATCATTAAAGGTGTTAAACAAGCTCCTCCTGTATATACTGTATATAATTATGTATATGTCCTACAAATATTAACCCTCATTCCAAAGATGTCCCTTTTTGTTTAATTACAAAATATGTATATGTAATTTTTAAAGTGAATGTTTTTTTCTGGCTAAAAAGAGAACATTTTTATGCACGAAAGAAATCAAATGTCAGTAAATGATCATTTAACCTTTGATTAATAAAATTCAGTTTAAAAAAATGGGTATATATAACTAGACCAAATCATCTAATAGGAAAATATGATAAGGAAAAACATTTTTCAAACCATTTTATCATATATTTGAAGGATTTAATGAGAACTTTGCCAGAGAAGTTATAATTAGGCTGAAATTCACATTCAATACAAGTCTCTTAACTTCCATGTTAGCATTATATTTGATAAATATATTCTCACAAATGGGGGTTACGAAAATTGTTAAAATCAGGATTTGACCGAGCGGTTTAGTCAAGTGAAATAAATGTTAACAACCCCCAACTTGTAAGTGATTTCACCAGAATTCTTTGTTCTCTAGCACAGTTTTGGTGAGAGGAGTAATAATCCAGGCACACTTGGTTAAAAATATTTATTACAATGACATAAGACACAAACTACACTACACACAACATACAGGTTACTCTATGTACAGTATTAACAACCAAGGCGTTTCAGAGGCCTAACATTCTGGTCACCCAGAAAACCCCAGACTGCTACTGAGCATTAAACTCTTAAAGCCTACAGAGGACACATAAGAGATAAATTGCCTTCTAACTAAATACAATGCAACTTGCAGTTAAATCTCTCTCTCTGCACCCTGGATTTCACAAAATAAATGGGAGTCCATATCCCTATTCATAAAAATGCACCCTAAGCAGGAAACATGTTTCTTAGTGAGGTATCTTTTACCCTGGAAACCCAAGTTCCCTAAAACACAGAAAAGCATGCTCTCTCTAGAAAGGTTCAAATACTTAGGTCCAGTCAGGTTTGGTTTGGATGACCATGAAGTGGAGGCTCTTGCCTGGCGCAAGTCTTCCGGACTCTTGTCTGTACTCTCCTTCTTGCCTGCTTCTGTCATGCCCTCTGTAGCCAGAGGGCGTTCCTACTCTGTCCTGTCACTAGTTTCCTGTGCTTTGCTCTCCTTCCAGTGTCTCTCTCTCTGGGGTTACAGTGCCTTGCGAAAGTATTCGGCCCCCTTGAACTTTTCAACCTTTTGCCACATTTCAGGCTTCAAACATAAAGATATAAATTTTTTATTTTATGTGAAGAATCACCAACAAGTGGGACACAATTGTGAAGTGGAACGAAATCTATTGGATTTTTGAAACTTTTTTAACTAATAAAAAAATGAAAAGTGGGGCGTGCAAAATTATTCGGCCCCTTTACTTTCAGTGCAGCAAACTCACTCCAGAAGTTCAGCAAGGATCTCTGAATGATCCAATGTTGTCCTAAATGACTGATGGTGATAAATAGAATCCACCTGTGTGTAATCAAGTCTCTGTATAAATGCACCTGCTCTGTGATAGTCTCAAGGTTCTGTTGAAAGCGCAGAGAGCATCATGAAGACCAAGGAACACACCAGGCAGGTCCGTAATACTGTTGTGGAGAAGTTTAAAGCCGGATTTGGATACAAAAAGATTTCCCAAACTTCAAACATCCCAAGGAGCACTGTGCAAGCGATCATCTTGAAATGGAAGGAGTATCAGACCACTGCAAATCTACCAAGACCTGGCCGTCCCTCTAAACTTTCAGCTCAGACAAGGAGAAGACTGATCAGAGATGCAGCCAAGAGGCCCATGATCACTCTGGATGAACTGCAGAGAACTACAGCTGAGGTGGGAGAGTCTGTCCATAGGACAACAATCAGTCTTACACTGCACAAATCTGGCCTTTATGGAAGAGTGGCAAGAAGAAAGCCATTTCTCAAAGATATCCATAAAAAGTCTCGTCTAAAGTTTGCCACAAGCCACCTGGGAGACACCCCAAACATGTGGAAGAAGGTGCTCTGGTCAGATGAAACCAAAATCGAACTTTTTGGCCACAATGCAAAACGATATGTTTGGCGTAAAAGCAACACAGCTCATCACCCTCAACACACCATCCCCACTGTCAAACATGGTGGTGGCAGCATCATGGTTTGGGCCTGCTTTTCTTCAGCAGGGACAGGGAAGATGGTTACAATTGAGGGGAAGATGGATGCAGCCAAATACAGGACCATTCTGGATGAAAACCTGTTGGAGTCTGCAAAAGACCTGAGACTGGGACGGAGATTTATCTTCCAACAAGACAATGATCCCAAACATACAGCAAAATCTACAAAGGAATGGTTCACAAATAAACGTATCCAGGTGTTTGAATGGCCAAGTCAAAGTCCAGACCTGAATCCAATCGAGAATCTGTGGAAAGAGCTGAAAACTGCTGTTCACAAACGCTCTCCATCCAACCTCACTGAGCTCGAGCTGTTTTGCAAGGAAGAATGGGCAAGAATTTCAGTCTCTCGATGTGCAAAACTGATAGAGACATACCCCAAGCGACTTGCAGCTGTAATCGCAGCAAAAGGTGGCTCTACAAAGTATTAACGCAAGGGGGCCGAATAATTTTGCACGCCCCACTTTTCATTTTTTTATTAGTTAAAAAAGTTTCAAAAATCCAATAGATTTCGTTCCACTTTACAATTGTGTCCCACTTGTTGGTGATTCTTCACATAAAATAAAAAATTTATATCTTTATGTTTGAAGCCTGAAATGTGGCAAAAGGTTGAAAAGTTCAAGGGGGCCGAATACTTTCGCAAGGCACTGTATATATTTCCGGATCACTTATTCTGCTTCGCTCAGCATTGTTGTTCGGATGTCCTGAGACCAGCCTAGCACCAGGTCGCCGCTCCGTCTGTGGCCTGAGGGCATAGGTTTCTATACGGCACTCCAGAACTCTTGGCACTGATGAGCCTGGGCTAACTAACCATTCCGCCGCTTCGCATAGGGTCTTTTTCCGTTCTCTTGCCATTCCACGGTTCGTCCCTTCCGACATCTGTGACAGCTTCTTGTTTCTCCTCTCTGTTTGTGCTCTTAATGTGATCTTATATTGTATGTTTATACTGTTCTTTGACAATCATTAATCCACAATTTACCTAGGTATACTAAGGTAAACTTTACAATTGTTTTTGCTGAAGGGACACACAAGACCTCAGCAAACATCCTCCCAGCTTTGAAGCTAGAAGCTAGTTTGTGTTAGTGTCACAAACTAAAGTTTTGATAAATCTAAAATCCAATAGACACTTCTTAGTCACCTTAAGTTGTAACAATATAGAACATGATATTTAAACTTTTATGAAATCTGTCTCACTGGGATAAAAATTTTCTAACAAACTTTTGAGGGTTTTTTTTTTCAAAATAAGCAATTCAATTAAAGCATACCATCTAAAAAGTTTGGAGATAAAAGGGCTAGCTAGCCCTTTGTGTTGAGACCTGAAATAGCATTCTTCTCTGTCTGGTGTCACTGGATTCCTTCATAAAGTGATTCTTTTCTGAGACTTGTGAGCTTGTGAAAACTGCTCCCAAGCAATCATAATATGACATTCTGACCCAACTCTACAGTGTCTTCAGATTGCATTCGAAAGATTTACATTTCATATAGAGTATCACTTAAATTTTTCTGATTGTTTGTGTTGTTTTACAAAAGCGGATCATTGAAATTTTCACTGACTCTCTTGGTTTCTAAGATTTTATATTTTCCTGTGATTACGATTGGAAGAAAATTTGTATGGCTATTTCTAAAGATTATGCAGTCCCTTACCTCCTTATTTGATCCATCAACCTTCTGTGTTTAATGGAATTTCATATACAGAAAATGTGGAACATGGAAATTAAGGATTTAACTCTAAGCATGTTCAGCTCCCAGATTTGTCCTTAATACTAATAGCATGCACTGTTAAGTAGTTACCTGTAAAAAAACATTGGGATAGAAAAAAGCTTGCATCCAAGAGCAATGAGATCAGTTGCAACTTGTAGGACCTAGTTACTATTATTCATGTTTGAGATATAGTGAAACCATTTTCTTGAGGCTCAGATGCATATTGCAAGCACTATATATTTTTTCTTTTGATGCTGTGAAACCAAGGGACAGTTGTTAATTAAACTTTGAAGGGATAATGTTGGTCTGAATGCGCTTGTTAAGAGTTACAAAGGCACCTAATTAAAAAGAAATGGTTTTTATTCCTGCTCTTTTCAGATCACTTCCTGAAAAATAGACATGCTTTAATGTGCCATTGACTTGAAATACAGTACTGGACCACGTTGACTTTTTGGTTTAATATATTGTAACGCCCTCGCCCGGTGGTGAGGAGGAAGCACCCCTAGGCGGTCATAGTACCGCTGGGCAGGCTGGGAGTTGTAGCCGGGGAGAGTCTGTGGGTCAGCACGATGACCAGCAGCTGACTCTACCTGTGTAAATAATATCATAGTAGTTCTAGTGTCCTGTGTAGCCTTATAAGTTTATAGCTTGCTGTTAAGTAATTACCACCCTAAAGATGTGCATGTGTTCCGTCAGTCTCCTTATGTGTGTGTATATCCTGTGTTTGGTTTTGTGTGGTTTGTTAAAAGAATAAAGTTATCGCTTGGTTTGTTTATCGCGTCTCCACTGGTCCTTTGTCCTGAGAAAAATCTGGTAACGCTACAATATAATATAGTAATATAATGAAAAAAGACTTTTGTTACAAAAGTGTAGAAAATCTTGATCTTGAATTTTAACATTTCATAGACCAAAATAAGTGAGAATTCTATCAAATGGTTTAAATATGGTGCAAATAAAATTAATATTATTTATTATAATATTAATTATTCATTCTATTTATTGACATAAGGGCATGCAGTGGCTATCAAACATATTCACCAGCTTGGACTTCTTCACATTTTACACATTTTATAATATAGATTTGCAATGTATGTATATAGGATTTTGATAACGCATTGTATATGATTGACACAAAATGCTTTATAATCTCAAAGTGAAAACAGAATTCTACAGATTGTCCTAAATTTAATTCTAAATATAAAAAAGAAAATAAGTGCATAAGCATTTAAAACCTTCACTATGACACCTAAATAGGCTCAGGTGCAATAAAATGTCTTTAGAAGTCACTTAATATGTTGAATGGAGTGCAATTAAGGTGTTCGACATGAGTTATGGATAAATATACCTATGTCTGGGAGGACCTACAGTTGATTAGTACAACTCTAAATCAAACCTTTGTTGAGTTTACATGAGAGAATGATAAAATTCATGTGGATTACAGTATATGAAACTAAATGCTTGACATACTGTATTTCATTAAATTCATTGTCAATATTTCAATTGCTGGAATATTGTAATTGTGTTTGTATATGAAATACTATTTCCAAAACACAATGAGACTCTACAATATGTAAGACAAATTATTCCATGGATAAATAAAAATGTATATTCAATTTATTATAAAACCACTAACATCAACAAGATGAAGGTGGAACACTGTACCATTTTTTTTTGTTTTAAGCTAACCCTACCTGCAATATATGTATATTATTTTTCATTATCATTCATAAATGAGTTATTAATTGGCATTCAACAACATGATTATGCTTCAGTTATTTTTATTTGTAGCTACCAAGATGTTCCTATAATTACATAATTCCATATTAATGTTCCATATTAAGAACATTTAAGGAAGTACAGAAGGGAAACAGCTTCAATGAAACAATAGTTTAAATAATATCTAAAGCACCACAAGTACCAACTATCTATCGTCTATGGACAATGAACCACACTGCACTGTACTGTAGCACTTCTAACACAGCAATGAGTATGGATGGAACATTTCCTGCTGGAGCTGTGTTGTCTGACAGATGGCTGTTTTGCATTCTTTTGGGAGAAGTAGGCAATGCCTGAAGTTGACAATGGTTGCATTGTAGTGTTGCTACTTGCTGGGAAAAGTAAGACTTTGGTGTAACACACTAGAGAACTGGGGTCTATTGGTGCTCACAAACTCATCTGTAATTCCAAACCTGGCAAAAGTTGCTTTCACCTTCAGGGCTCCTTGTGTACTAGTGGTTGTACATAAGCGTAGTTTCTCAGTCAAAACTGAGTAATAATCTGATATGAGTAGGTAGTCCTATTGTAATGTTCACAGGGTGAAATTATCTTCCAGGACTGGTGAGGTAGTGGTATGGAGGTTAAAGGCTCTTTTTTGTATCTTTTTCAGCTCTCAACATGACTAACATGATGTGACGTGATCTCTGAAGAAATCCTCAGACACCATGATGATGCTGAGGATTTCTCTTAACTTAGGCTTTGCTGCTGTTGTGATGTTAAGGCTTTATTTTCTGTAACAATTTTAACAATAAATTTTGAGTATTTGAAGATGTTTCGAAACCAATGAAACTTATAGTCTTACAAACAAATTCTAAACATATAATGTATAGTTCATTGATATAACACTAAAAACATGCATAACAAACAACAATCATAATATAATATATTTGTGAAACAAATATATTTGAACATTACTCTTACATTACTCTGTGATATGAAATACTGATAGTTCACTCAGAGTTCATCTTCAAAGTTAAATACAATAACTATAACATGCCTTATTGTCTGTCTCATACCACTCCGACGGCAGGCGGAGTGACGCGTCGGAGTATTTCTCGGTTGCAGTTAATGGCAACTTCAGCTCAAAGATTTGGTTCAAACCACCAAATGGAGACTGGTGTGCCGACAAGCGGACCCTGCTGATGCGGGATTAACGCATTTTATCACTCATACAATTACATCACATTTATATTCTCATATATGAGTAAATATGCATTTACTTTTGTGAACTAAATATCGAATGTGTTTTGAATAAAAGTTCAATTCCCAAGAATTATAATGTGAATACAGACACTATATACACAAAGATCTATTGGCCAAACATCCTTGATGAGTTTATTCCCACTGAGATGATGAATCTAGGCTAGACAAAGATAAAAGTGGCATTTAAAGCATTATTTGCAAAGTTGTGTACCTGGGTCCAGCTGCAAGGTAGACAGGTGGGAGAGCTGGGTTCATCTTTGCTATAGCTTGGTGCTGAATATGCTTGGATATTTAGGATGTCGCAGGAAGAGTACATCTGTCTTATTTTATTGATCAGGTCAATCAGTCAGTGGGTCCACAAACATAAGATTTCTTCTGTTTCAGAAAGAGTATATGGGGTAGAAGTCTGCTTTATTGACTGACTCTCTCAGTCTGGTCCAGACTGAGACTGTTTGCAGATATGTGGTTGGACAAGTCAGATTGCCAGCCAGTTCAGCTGGAGAGAGAAAAGGAGACAGTGAGCCAGTTACTTAACCAAGTTGGGTTCTAGTTTTTAATGTGTGACATCACTACTGGTGATTGGCTGAGATGCTATCAGGTATAGTTCTTGTGCCCATCATGCAGATCTACCATTGGTGGGTCCTTTGTGTGATGAACAGTAACTCTTGGTCTTGAGAAGGAGTGTACCACAGACTTGATGGAGCCCATCAAATATTATATACCATTATATTATATACATTATAATGCATTATATCCTGATGGAAAAAAGAAAATTTTCTTGAATGAGAATCCTATAGTTGTAGCTTGTGTACTTTCACAAAAAGGTGTCAATTTGTTTTAAGCCCTCTGACCAGCAATACAGCTTGTGCAGTGTGAGGAGGTGTGAGCAGAGGGCCTCTGAAAGGTCGCTTTGCTCTAAGGCCAGCAGCATGGAGCCTCGCTGTCCTATCACTGATGCAGGCAGGCATGTCAAGTGCCAGTTAGAGGCTGCGATGGACTCGTCAGCAGTGGCATCAGGTCCTCTTCACAGATGAGTCACTCTTCTCTTCTTGTTCCATGCAGACAAGAGGGCCAGTGTTTGGAGAAGGAGGTGTTGCGTTTCTTTTTTTCATCAGTATACTGTATATCATTAGATTGTACAGCACTGGATACAGCTTTAAATGTTTCTTATCAAAGGGCATCTTAAACCACATTCCTGTGCACTTTCATAGAAAGGCACCAAGTTGCTTGGTCAAAGCATCCTGAAGATTATTAGAAATTTATAATAACACTTAATTGATCAAACACCAAGGGTTTTCAAAACACGGAATGCATTTATTGATACATAGAATCAAAGTGTACATAAAATATTCAAAATACCCATACAGAAAAGATACATAAAATGGGGAAATTATGTTAGTATACCATTGGTTACATTAACGTCCTCATTAGTCTCATTAAAATAATCAACATTCAGGTGCTCTTATGTAACTATGGCTACTTAAATTAATTAAATTAATATTAACATGCTCTAATATAACAGTTTTATTTTCAAGAAGGTGAATATTTAATTATACTTATCCATGATCATGGATTTGTAACTCCCGCGCTAAAGGATGCAGAACAGCTGTCCAATCCATGCTCTGCTGGCTCAATTCCACTCCAGTCCTGAGGCAGCTCAAGGTTTCAGGGGAAGAGAGAAGGATCCAGCTGTAGGCTCACACTGACAGTCGATTCTCTCAATGTCCTGTTAGCATTGAGCCGAAATGGAACGAAGTCCATGCATGGGGTGGTGACTGCTCAGTCGGGGCATGTCTCACAAGAAGGGGAGAAACTTGGTTTCCTCCCAGCGTAGGAGCTCAAGGTCTCAAGGTCTTACTGCAGACTAGACCTTGGGCAGAATCCTTATATATGGGCTCACCCTCTATCTTGCCTCTTCAGGAAAAAGTATAAGTCCCACAGCTCAGACAACAAGTGTGGTAGGCACATGGTTCTGTTGTCAGCCAAGTTGCTTCAGCAGAGAGAGGAGGGCAGTGAATTTAGAGGTGATATATCTGTTTTTAATTGGGGATGATTGACCATTCCCTGTTACTTTTAGGATTATCTCCAGATATGCCTATGTCCCTCTGCAAGGCACCAGTAGTGGACATCCATTTTAAAGGGAAAATTTATAATAAAACTGGACTGTCCCGGGAAACAACACTCATCAGATGCAAACTAAACTGGATTTATTGCCTTCAAACAATGGTCTCCAAAATAAAGCAATTTAATACAAATCCTTACAACTTACAATTATTACAAACTTATAAACTTTGATAAAGTCATGTGAGGCCTTATATACAATGCCTTCAGAAAAAATTCAGACCCCTCCACTTTTTCCAAACTTTGCTGTGTTATAGACTTATTTCAAAATGGATTGAATTGATTCTTTTTTGCCATCAATCGGCACACAATCGACACACAACATGTTTTTAGGAAGTTTTGCAAATTTTTAAAAAATAAAAAACTGAAATCTCCCCTTTACATAAGTATTCAGACCCTTTATTCAGTACTTTGTAGGACCACTTTTGTAGGACCACCTTTAGCAGTGATTACAGCTTACAGCAATTACAGTCTTCTTGGGTATGCTTCTGCCAGTTTTGAACAACTGGATTTGGGCAGTTTCTCCCATTCTTCCTTGCAGATCCTCTGAAGCTCTGTCAGATTGGATGGGCAGCGTTGGTGAACTGCAATCTTCAGGTCTCTTCACAGAATTTCTATGTGGTTCAAGTCCGGGCTTTGGCTGGGCCACTCAAGGACATTCAGAGACTTGTCCGGAAGCCACTCCAGTGTTGTTTTGGCTGTGTGCTTCGGATCGTTGTCATGCTGAAAAGTGAATCTTTGTCCTAGTCTAAAGAGATAAGGGAGACACCTGGGAAGTGAGATAATAATATCATTTTTGTATTTTTGCAAACTATGCAGCCTAGTGGCTTGAAGTCGGCTTTGCGCCCAAATATATAAATGTGCTGCCTGTCCTTGGTCACTAGGATCAGAGGGCATGTACAGATGCAGCCTTTCAAAACAAACGGGGTATGCTGTGGTAGAACGAGGTGGGCGTGTCTCAGTATACCGTGCTGTACCGTATGCAAATTAGATTATGATAATAGTATCTGGAATCACCTTGTAAAACCTGCAGGTGGAGCTAATAAAGCTTAACCTCTCCTGTACAGCATTTCATCTGTCACCAGAAAACATCCAGTTTCAAATCCCAATCACTGCTGAGGGACAATCTTTATTAAATTAAGAATTTAAGTTGTGTACTCTTTAGACTTTTAAATTTAAACGGTGTATTACAGCATGTTAATCATTAAACATTAAAAAGTTGGTATATTTTATGAAAGCAAGATTGCTCAGTTGGACAAAAGTACACAGCCTACCACCTTTATCATAAATATTTTAATTATGCAGAAATATTTTATGCATCAAAGTCTTTACTGAAGATATTACTAATAGTATTAATAATGAATGACCTTGGACAAGCTGTAAACTCAAAATATTACCCTGGTCCACATTCTTTGTAACTGTCTTTGTAAACGAAAAGACTTTTTCATTCACAAAAAGTAACACCATTTCGTTGATCAGATCACGCATTTGTTTCCAATCATACAATGTATGCCTTTCACATGCTTATAAAAGATATTAATTTAGCAACATAAACATTTTACTGTATGCAAGGTGTACTGTATATGGCTGGTCTAGGTACTTTAAAGAAAAAATACTCACCAGTATTCCATTTCTCCCTAAACATTTTAAGCATCAAAGTCTTACATGTGGTTATTTCGGAAACGTTTTTACGTGCTCCTTCTGACCATATTATTGTACGCTTATAAAGATGCAGCCATTCAAAACGCGTGGGGTATTTCACGGTACACCGCGGTGGGTGTGTCGCATCAAAACGCAGTATCACGCAGTATCACGCGATGTAACGCGTCATTTGACGTTATACCGGAAAGTATCCGGAATCACCTTATAAAACCGCCAGGAGGAGCCAATAAAGCTTAACCTCTCATGTACAGCATTTGAGATTTTAAATTTAAACTGTGTATTACAGCATGTTAATCATCAGTCATTAAAAAGTTGGTATATTTTATGAAAGCAAGATTGGTCAGTTGGGTAAAAGTACACAACCTACCTTTATCATAAATATTTTAATTATGCAGAAATATTTTATGCATCAAAGCCTTTCCCGAAGATATTACTAATAGTATTAATAATGAATGACTTTGGACAAGCTGTAAACTCAAAGTATTACACTGGTCCACATTCTTTCTAACCGTCATTTTAAACGAAAAGACTTTATTTTTTTCATTGACAAACACCACAGCATTTCGTTGATCTAACAAACGAGGACAGGGCATTAGCTAGCCTATATGATAAAGGAATAAATGACTGTTTTTGTTCATTTCTTTAGCACATTTGTATAAACACTTGGATACTGTCCAATCCCTACTTTGTCAGGCATTTTCCTTTACTATAACGGACATAAAACTCCCTTGCTTTTAACAGAGCATTTCATAATTTCTAACAACGAAAATTATTTAAACTGCGACACTTATCATTCAACCAGAGTTCAGAATATCACAAGGATCCTCAAGAGCACAACAAAGACTGTATTAAAAGATACTTGTATCAGATACATGAGAATCCAAGCTTTTTTATCTACGCTTTCTTATCTACTCTAAGAAGTAGTCTTTAAAATTTATCACACAGTAAAAAGTCAAATTTCTGGGGCATCCGTATACCAGAGATTATGGTACCGCTTCAGAAGGGTGTCAGCCAGTCAGATTCCAGGACTGGAATTATCTGTTTCATAATCGAGAATATAATACGTAATCACCTATCTAAAGAAATTAATAATGATATTAATTTAAGGATCTAAATATCTAAATCTATGTATCTATATAGCTGGTAGTATTACTTTATTTCACTTTCTTTGTAAACATGTTTTGTTAACACCCGAATCGCAGGTGGATTCTGTTTTTTTTATGGTCTGTACTAGCTCAAATCCTGCTTAACTAAAAATTAGACACAAGAAGAGTATTATTGGACAATGTTGTGAGGCTCTGGCGGAATTTCTCTGTAAACTGAAGAGTTATAGAGGAGACAGGTTGTATATCGCTTCTTTTGACATTTGTAAAAAAACATTCCAATGTTAATGCGACACGGAAGATAATGTGGTGTATTGGTCGTTAGTGAAAAGATTTATTCATTTAATATCTTTACTGTGCACATTTTAATCCGCTTAGTATTGAGCATTGAATTTATATGGAATTTTACCACTAAAGGGAAATTTTAGTAGCTAAGCATAAAGCGCAGAGGAGCATAAGGAAGGTCATAAAGGTCATAAACGATATTAATTTAGGAACATAAACATATTATCTAAACTGTATGTTGCTGTTATTGGTATTTTAAAGAAAAAATACACACCAATACTCCATTTCTTCCTAAACATTTTAAGCACCAAAGCCTTACATGTGGTTGACCTTCCAACCATATTACTGTAATATCTGTATTGCTGTTTCAGTGTGTGTCACATGACTTGCCTCGGTGGCATCACGGCTTAAGCGACTGATTTACAGTATAAGCTTGATACTACAGTATATTGCCATTTTTTATATTTCAAAATAACAGAACATGTCCGTACTATATGTACAGTACACAGTGGTACCGCAGGTTGAACTGTAGGGCGCAAATCCACCTGAGCCCAAAAGCCCAACATTATGTGCATTCGCCTGGCGCAGCGCGGTTTTCATCACTCTCTGCGGGAGTGCTGGCTGTGACAAATTAAACCAGTTTCACAGGTATTTTCAAAGTAGAAGGGGTCTAGTCTTCCAGCGAAAGACACCTCCCCACCCCCTCCAAAACCCCTTTTGTTTGCTTACAGTAGTACTTAAGTAAAGTACAGTAAGTACAGTACTTACTTACGTTAGTACTTCCCGTGTTAAGAAAGCTAGGTGTTAGCATAAATTATTAGTAATCAATAATATTAAATTTAGCACTGTAATAAATTGTGCTAATAATAAATTTTACTCTGAGAATGTAGGGGGGAGGAAGAACGCCCGTGGTCTTTTCACTGATAAACTTATGTCAAGCTGTCAACAAAAACCAGCCGTCAAAAAAAAGTGTTTTTTAAAAAAAGTCAATTGTGTGTCCATAATATTGCTATTTTGATATTGCTAATTGCTATTGCTACTGAGTCTCTGTGTCTACAGTACATTGTTTGTGAACCAACCGGTTTCACAGGTATTTTCAACCCCCAGCCACTGTTGTTTCATCGGTTGTTATCCTGTAAAGCGCTTTGAGGAGCCACCTTTAAAGGCGCTATATAAAATAAAGTTTTTTATTATTATTATTATTAATATTTATCATATTTTTCCTCCCAGAACTTGTAAATTGTTGTTGTTATTGTTGTTGTTATCCTGTAAAGCGCTTTGAGAAGCATACTGTCCAGCTTGTCAGGTGCATTCTCTTGTAAAATAATAAGTCGAGCTTTGGGCTTATTAGTGCTCCACTTACAGCAACCCAATGTAAATACATTTTGTCTCCAAAGCCACCACCACTTGTATGAATCATAACCCTGCCAAACGATGCAAATTCCGCTGCAATGGTTGTGTGCAGGAATTATTCAGTATGGCATCTCCATGTTCAAGTAAACACTGCTCTGTGTGCAGATGCAAATGCATTTCAAAAAAGTTTATTTAAAAAAAAAGTCACCTGTAAAGGCACTATATAAAATAAAGTTTATTATTATTATTAATATTGATGATATTCTTCCTCCCAGGACTTGTAAAATTGTTGTTGTTATGGTTGTTGTTATCCTGTAAAGCCCTTTGAGAAGCATACTGTACAGCATATTGTATTTCATTGCACTTTGACAGATTGACTGGTGGAGCTCATACAGCTGTGTCTGGAGAGAATCCAGGGTATCAGCTTCAACCACACGGCTGGACAGGAGGCTCTACTGTACACAGAGAGGGGCAGGAGGGGGGAACAAGCTGCCCAGCCATGTGGAATGCTACAGAACCCTAAACAGACAATACACACTAGCCAAATGTTTGACCAAGATATCCAGACACAGCTGTATGAGCTCCACCAGTGAAACTCAAAGAGTTACGCTGGTCCACATTATTTGTAACCGTCATTTTAAATGAAAAGACTTTATTTTTTCATCGGCAAAAAGTAACACCACAGCATTTCGTTGATCTAACTAACAAGGATGGGACATTAGCTAGCCAATAAGATAAAGGAATAACTTACTTTTTTGTTTATTTCTTTAGTACATTTATTTGGACATTTCCATCGATTGTACAAGCACTGAAAAACTGTTCAATCCCTGGTTCATCGGGCATTTTCTTTTACTATAACAGATATAAAAACTCCCTTGCTTTTAACAGAGCGTTTCATAATTTTTAACAACGAAAATTATTTAAACTGCAACACTTTTATCATTCAACGAGAGCTCAAAATATCACAAGGATCCTCAAGAGATCAACAAAGACGACAGAAAAAGATATGTGTATCAGATACTGTACATGAGAATCCAAGCGTTTTTATCTACTCTAAGAAGTAGTCTTTAAAATTTCTTAATTACACAGTGAAGTCAAAATTCCGGGATGTGCCTATATTAGAAAATATAGGACTTCTTCTAATGTATGTCAGGCAATCAGACTTCAGGACCGGAATTATCTGTTTTATAAGGGGGAATATAGTGTAAAATCCTGGGTTCGGTTAAATGTTTCAGGCATTCATGTGAAAGACAACAGAGTTTTCACTGGCCGATTATCATTATTATCATTAATATTATTAATAATGATATTAATTTAAGGGTCTAAATATCTAAACATATGTATCTATATAGCAGGTAGTATCACTGTATTCCACTTTCTTTGTAAACACGGAAAAACAGATTCACAACGCGACGCTGTGTCACTGTGTAAAAAAAAAACGGTTTGAACACCCTATATTGTAATAAGCTGCTGAGCTAAGAATAGGAATGTTCCTGCTGTCAGAGGAGATGGAAAGTGCCCACGGTCATTTAATTAGTATTCGTGCGTGGTCAAAAAATGGCATTAAGCACTTAAAATTAATATGGTTAATAATAGTAAACTGTAACATGCTGTAACAAGATTGGCTAAACTGGGAAGAAAATGCTTTCAGAGAAAATGTTTCAGGTGTGAAGAACACAGATCTCCAATGCAATTTCAACCAAACCTGTTCCCACACACCCTGCCCCCACTGACATTAGAATATACACAAAGCACTGAAATCTTTCGCGCTAATGATCAGGTGTTTCCGTCAACACCTTCCAGCAGCACTCACGTGCCCAGACGAGAGAGAGACACAAGACAAGCCCGCCAGCCCGAGAGAGAGCGAGAGAAACACCAAGGGGTGCGGAACCAGGGAACTATTTACATGGAAAATGGGCGATCTCCCCAGACTGTCCGCCCGTTTCACTGTTACCTGGATACCTCTTTATTTAGAACTCACTCTCCCCCCTGCCTGTCTGACTTCTTTTAATCCTTCTGTGCCCGGATTGCAGCGGGTAAGATGTTTTTCCAAGAAAAAAAGAGAAATTAAAAAAAGAGAAATTTCACCAGAGCCTCTTCTCTTCTTGTGTCTAATTTTTAGTTTAGAAGGATTCAAGCAGGATTTTAGATGAAAGGCAGTGACCTCAATCAAGCCCAAATCATAATTGAACCCATTCAGAGCCTACATTACATTTTAGCGTTTCATTCTGAGCAGGCAAGATCCTCACAGGCTTGCGTTTTCTCTCTTCTCTTTTAAGCATGTGTACAATGCTGTAATACAGTTTAAAATAATTAAAAGTTTAAACAGTATCAACTAAACTCCATTAATATAAGTATCGAGTGGTATTAAATAAATACAGCTTTTTAGTATAGATTACACTTTTCTAAAATGTATTTAACAAATAAAAACGATTACAATCTAATCTTTCCACGTTTTGATCCCAAAATCCCAAGAAAAATAAATCTAAACGGGGAGAAAGCTATGCTGAAAGTTTATTAAGATACTTAGAAGACAAAGATAACAATTTATGTTGCATTTGTCTGATTGTGAATCAAAAAATACATTTAATTAAACACGCGTTTGCGATTTAAATCAAAATGCGATTTAAATCAATATAAATGTTTATATTGTAACGGATACTGTACAGCCTCCATTTCTCTATAAAAATTTAAAACATTGTTTGCGCAGCCTAAGAGGGGGGGGGGGCTGCTCTCAGTGACAGCTGACAATCCTCCATACACTCAAGTGAAAAATTAATAATGCCAATGTAAACGTCATATTTACAATTTGTTGATTATAGAAATGTTAAGTTCTCTTAAGCTTTGTGATAGTTTACTCAGGCAGCAAAAGATCAGCTACACTGGGAAGATGTGACACCGAAGATATGATTAATAACCTTTTAAATCTGAAGGGAGATCTAAAGGGACCCCCCCGACGCACACACGATAGAAGCAGGAAGCAGAAGCAGAAGCAGAGACCGTTGTCAGAAGGGAAGAAGGTGACTATTCATTGTTATTAAAAATGACTTAAATTCGAACATGTTGTGATATTTAGAAATATAAAAAGTCAATTAATTGTCCATAATATTGCTATTTTATTTTTTAAAGAAATGTTTGTTAAAATAAAAGTCAGGGTGCTGGCTGTATTTGAACACCCAACCTGTAGTTCGGAAATCGTGCACGTAGACCACAGGACCACCAGCAAGGTCATATGAGGAGTGGTGAAACAGCCCTACACATAAGGTATCAACAGACATTGTACAGCGTGTACTATTGTGTTGCAGTATATGAATATAATTATATCGTTATTAATTTCTTTAGATACGCGATTCCATATTATATTCTCAGAAAAGCTTAAAACTACCACTTTTTATACATCTTATCTCACATGTTAGTTAAAGACTTCGATGCTTAAAACGTTTAGGGAGAAATGGAATACTGGTGTGTATTTTTTCTTTAAAGTACTGAGACAGAGGTAAAATTCCATATAAATACTAAAATGGGCACAGTAAAGACATTTAAATCTTTCTACGAGTGCCCCTGTCGGTCAACCAATCACGTACCGCGTTATGACGTTATTTCTAAGAAAACGTGTGTTAGTGAGGGAAGGTGGAGTGTCTTTCATGGAATACTCGCCCTATTCTACTTTGAAAATACCTGTGAAACCAGTTTGTTTACAAACAATGTAGACACAGAGACTCAGAGGCACAGCCAGCACTCCCAGAGAGAGAGATGAAAACCGTGTAGCACCAGGTGAATGCACAACATTAATGTAGGGCTTTTGGGCTCACGAGGATTTCCACCCTACACCCTGCAGTACCGCTGTGTGCATAAACTATGAACATCTTTTGATATTTAGAAATATAAAAAAGGTCAATATAATGCCAATAATATTTGCTATTTTAGTTTTTCAAAGAAATGTTTATTTGTTAAAAGAAAACTGATGGCAACAACTGGGTTTGAACACTTGACCTCAGGGTTATAAATCAGTCACTTATCATGCCACCAAGGCAGTCATGTGACAAATATACATCAATGGAAAGTCTTATACTACTGTTTGTGCAACAGTACATGAATATAGTTACACCGTTATTAATTTATTTAGATACGCGAATCCATATTATATTCCCTATTAATCCAATTCTAAAAGTATGCTTTTGTTTAATCCGATAACGAGCGTATTCGCAGAAAAGGTTAAAACGATCACTCTTCACAAAGTATATAAACATACAGTAATATGGTCAGAAGGTGCACGTAAAAACGTTTCCAAAATAACCACATGTAAGACTTTGATGCTTAAAATGTTTAGGGAGAAATGGAATACTGGTGTGTATTTTTTCTTTAAACTACCAAGACCAGCAATATACAGTTTACATAATATGTTTATGTTCCTAAATTAATATCGTTTATGACCTTCAGATCCGTTATGCTCCTCTTCTTTTTATGCTCAGCTACTAAAATTTCCCTTTATTTGTAAAATTCCATATAAATATCCAATACTAAGCAGATTTAAATGTGCACAGTAAAGAGATTGGCCAGCCAATCATATACCACGGTATGGCGCAGTGGTGCATGTGTAGTTGCCCGTGGTATGGGTTTGTACTGCAAACTTTGAATGGCCGCATCTGTATGAGGTAAGCTGGCTGTGTCCCCATAACAAATGAAGGAACTAACTTTTGTCTAGTCTGCAACTTAGATTTGATTAATAACCATAGTGGCATGTGTTGTTGTCTTATCATTCGTTCAGAATGTGTCGTAGTAACTTTTTTGAGGTACAAAAGAACATCTTTAGTTACTTATTTTTGAGTTTGGTGGTTGCAAGCCATTCTCCCATATATATATATATGAAATAGAGAGACTTCTACACAGACACCTGGACTTTGTCATTTGTATGACACAACAATTTTGGTACTACGAGTAGGGTATTCCCAGCTGAGGGAACTCTGACAGAGAGGTGAAGTGGAAAAGCTTGGCTGCCACTTCTAAAAAGAGATAAGGACTCCTCTTTTCTAAAAAAAATCCCTTATCTTCTCCATGTTGCTATCGAGGGTTTTCCCTGAAGCTGAAGTGAGTACAAAAGAATAATCAGTTTATGGTGTATGTGGTGGTAGACGTCTGATAAATATGCCGGCTGTTTTCCAAGTTGAAATATACTGGACATGTTTTCCCAGTTGAAATATACTGGATGTGTTTTCTCAGTTGAAAAATACTGGATGTGTGAAGACGGGGTAGAAAAAGAGGGATTGCTGAACGAATAGCATCCAGCCCTGCCCATGCAGTAAAACCAGGTGTAGTATCCTGGTACACGAAAAAGCCCGGTGTTGTATCCTGGTACATGACTGCAGTACGGCTGAGGGTAGTAACTCGAACTGTACTCGCAGAAGAGCTGAGGGTGGTAACTCGATTCAAGTGTGTTATTAAAGCCAGGATTTGGAATCTGGTTCGTGTTCCCAAATTGGGATAGTTCATCAGATTGTCTCGATTGGGGGATTGCATGGTGCATGGGAGACGTTAAAATGGTTTGGCGTGAAGAAACATTAGAGGAGGTTTATGACTGGGTGTCAGAAAAAAAAAGAAATTAGTTGAATGCAAAGTGAAACTTAAAAAGAAATAGGGACTGTCAAACGGAATATGGTCAGAAAAATGTAGAAAAGTGTATGAACAATAGGCTAAAAATAAGCAGAGACAGGTTTTATTTTAGAGAAACATTTGAGAATTCAAGAGCATATCATAGAGAAAACGGAATGGAATAAGTTTATAACTTTATAGATAGTATACTCGGGGTTAGCCAATGGAAAGGAAGTGAATGAAGATACTTCCACAGTAATAAAACAAATTTACTTGAGTAGGTTAAAACCTGATGTGGCCAAGAATGTACAACTATGCTTTCCTGATATTACTGTGAGTGGAGATGTCACTAGCAGTTCTTTCCAGACACTATGCGGACGACACAATCCGGGATAGTGAGGAAACACTGGGGAAAAAGTCATGCAGGAGAACGGGGAAGAGAACAGGGGGGGTGTCCAAGGAGTGCTGGTGGTCGGGGAGGTGTGGCCGAGGCAAACAATCCTAGAAGTCCAAAGCGAAATCCCAAAACATGAGCATAAGTCCATGGCCAGGTGATCCATCCAGAATTGCCATTTTCTGCAATTTCCCTCACGGGATCAATAAAGTATCTGTCTGTCTGTCTGTCTATCTATCTATCAGAAGGTTAAAAACAGGAACCGGGTCGGGACCGGCGGGGGGAACAGGAACAGAAAGTTAAAAACATAACGGAGCCAGACGCATCAGGACCCGGGCACACATGAAACGGGATTCAATGTAGAGCCTCGATTGAAGTCAGCGTCTGGCTTATAAAGGAGGAACTGAAAGGGGGCTGGAATAAGGAACAGGAGCTAGGAATGATGCAGAACGAGAAAGGGCTGGAGCGCCCTTAAGAGGAGGGGTCTGCGATTGTGACAGGAGACAGATTTGATTTAATAACTTGCAAAGCTAGGAAGATAGAGCGTAGCATGTATGTGAAAGTGCGAGCGCTGCAAATGGGAGGTAAAAAGACTCCCAAGGAGGAGAAAAAGGAGCAACCAGTTTGTCGCAATTATAGTGTAACCCCAAAATTATACCCAGATATAAGGCCCCATCAAGGAAAAAATGGGGACTGGGATAAATATCCTGATTGGCCATATCCAGATGGGGGAGTGCGGTAACTGGTCCTGTGGGAAAAGGGGGACAAAACCCCAAAGATAAAACTACTAATAAGCTGGTGTGCAGTTACTGTAAAAGAAACAGGACATTTTAAGAGAAATTATTTAAAAAGAGGCTTGATTTCACAGTTAAAGAATATATTAGAAGCTGAAACGAGAGCCTTGCGTGAAACAATCAATTTAAACTAGGAAACGCCTTTGTAGCCTCCTTATGTTTATCTCAGGATTTAAATGAAAGAGAAAAAATCTTACAATGTGCAGTAAATGGTGTCCAGGATTCCCTACTGGGGGACACAGGAGCACAGTTGTCCTGTTTATCAACTAAAACAGCAAAAAGATGTGATATAAAGTTTTCCAATGGGTGGCAGGAGGCTACAGGAGTAGGGGGGCAAGGCTTGTGTTTAATGGAGATACAAGCTGTCACAATATGCTTTGGAAAAGATGTATAGTTTCAACTACAGATGTGGGTGGGGACATTTATAAGGCATTACTGTATGAGACAGCATTTATGTAAACTAACTCAATAGACCTCTGAGGTATTGTGATTGTTTTACTTGATGAGGGAATCCATAAGGCCGGGCTACTCCAAGTATTAGATCTTCTGATGAAGAAAGGGTATAAAACCAACTAATAATAAAGCCAGGGTGAATTCCTTTTCATAACGAGCTCGTCTGGTGACAAACTGGCTTAAGGGGGTAGTGTAGTCTAAAGACAAAATTGCCTTGACCCCTGCAGCAGAAACCATTTTTAAGTTTTAATGAAACAAGCTTTCTTGCAGGCACTGGCCCGGGGTTGGATTCCCTCAGATGGATCATCTGTATGTATTCTGTATGTAAGTGAAAGAAATGGGTTGTGATCTCCTGTGCTAGTGCAGGAGCATGGAGGTAGGCATCACCCGATGGCTTATTATTCAGGACCCCTCGATGCGGCGGCCAATGGGCCGTGTTTATGTGTTGTGCAGGCTACCTGCCTGGCTGTATAAACTGTGAATAATCTGGTGTTGAACCAGCAGACTCAATGAACATATTTAATTGAAAGTATTAAATATGCTAAATGTAGCAATTTATACAGATTTTATATATACATTTGGTGTATGCCACAATTTTGGATGGCTGTGGAGGAATAGGGATTTCCTCACCACAGCAGGGACTCCAGTTAAGAATGCTGGGTTTGTCTCTGAACTGTTAGAAGCTTTGCAGCTGCTGACTGAAGTAGCTGTTATAAAGTGTAAGTGACATAAGAAAGAAATATTTCCAGTAAGTTGAGGGAACAACTTTGCAGATGAAGTTCTAGCAGCAACTTTAGTTTTTCCCAGGAAGTCTCCCATCCAGGTACTGACCAGGCTCACACCTGCTTAGCTTCAGTGGGTTGCCAATCATGAGATGCAGGGTGATATGGCTGTTAGCGGGTTTGTCTTGCTATACAAAATGCTCATGAGAGTAATCCCCTTTGATAGAGGTGATTATTTAGGTTTATTGGCATGGGTAAATAGTTCTGCTTTTAGTCTGAGTGTAACTCAAATGTATTAGCATGGAACTAATTGTATGCTCCCTGCTGTAATTACAGTTCTAGCCCATCTTCTATTAGGGTGATAAGTAGCTGTTAAGGAGAGCGAGACTATATAGTACTTATATTCCAGACAATTCTGAGCACATTAACGACAGCACAGCACATCTATGATTAGGGACAAAATTTTCATAATTATAATCCAGCTGATTGGGGCATCAGTGCGTGGCTACAGTCTGTGCTAGGAACATGGGGAGGGTATCTGGTTCAATACATATTTGTAGGTCTGGTATTATTTGTGATGATTATATTGTTAACATCCTGCTTGAAAAACATGTGTACTAAAGCTGCTGCCTCTGTGCTAATTGTATGCCCTGACGGGATCACAGAGGTAAAAAATGATCTAATGGGAAAGGTTACCACGTCTCTTATCTAGCAGCAGAACATGATTGGTAGAACAATATGTTCTAAGGGGGGTGAAGAGATAAGGGAGACACCCTTATCTTCTCAACACCTTATCACACGCTCTAGTCTAAAGAGTTAAGGGAGACACCTGGAAAGTGAGATAATAATATAATTTTTGAATTTTTGCAAACTATGCAGTCTAGTGGCTTGAGGTTGGCTTTGTGTCCAAATATAAATGTGCTGCCTGTCCTTGGTCAGTAGGATAAGAGGGCATGTATGAGGTAAGCTGGCTGTGTGCCCAGAACATATGAAAAGAACTAATTTCTGTCTAGTCTGCAACTTAGATAGTAGAAACCAAGAAATTAGAGCCTGAAGTGTTCGTTCGTCCAGCCAAGCTTTATTCTATGCATACAAGGAACCACAATAAGGACCATAATAGTTATAGTACCTATCGTAGCTCAAAGGGGATATGGCTCTACACAGCTTATATATACCTTTCTCCAAACCCTCCCCCTCCTGACTTTGATGTAACTCTAGGACATAGAAACCTTCCTTTCTCATCAGAGTTTAGTGTAAATATTCACCATTTGGGGGTAAATACGGGGGGGGGAGGGAAGCATCTGTGCTCAAGCAAGCATAATGGTCACAGTTCAGCATGTAAAAGCTGCTAGCAGCCTCCATCAGATACAGTATGATTAATAACCATATTGGCACGTGTTGTTGTCTTCTCATTCGTTCAGAATGTGTAGTAGTAACTTGTTTGTTTCGCAGTATAAAAGACCATCTTTAGTTACTTATTTTTGAGTTCAGTAGTTGCAAGCCATTCTCCCGTATATATATGAAATAAAGAGACTTCTACAACACAGGCACCTGGACTTTGTCATTTGTATGACACAACAAGTCTAAGGTTGTGTGTGCTCTGGAGCAGGTTTTCTTCAAGAACTTCTCTGTATTTGGCTCTGTTCATCTTTCCCACAATCCTGACCAGTTTCCCAGTCCCTGCCGCTGAGAAGCACCCCACAGCATGATGCTACCACCACCATACTTCACCGTAGGGATGGTATTAGTCAGGTGATGAGCAGTACCTGGTATTCACCACACATGGCATTTTGGCATTCAGGCCAAAAGAGTTCAATATTTGTCTCATCAGACCAGAGAATCTTTTTCCTCATGCTCTCAAAGTCCTTTAAGTGCTGTTTGGCCAACTCCAGATGGGCTGTCATATACCTTTTACTAAGGAGTGGTTTCCATCTAGCCGCTTTACCATAGAGACTTGACTGATGGAGTGTGCAGAGATGGTTGTCCTTCCGGCAGGTTCTCCCATCTTTACACAGGAACTCTAAACCTTTGTTAGAATGGCCGTTGGGTTCTTGGTCACCTCCTTGACCAAGGCCCTTCTTGCCCAAATACCCAGTTTGGCCGGACGGCCAGCTCTAGGGAGGTGGTTGCAAACTTCTTCCATTTGACAATGATGGAGGCCACTGTGCTCCTGGGAACCTTCATGCATTGCCAATTTTGTATACCCTTTTCCAGATCTATGCACTGACACAATCCTATCTAAGAGGGCTATGGAGCTCATTGGAACTTATAGCTTGGTTTTTACTCTGCCATGCATTGTGAACTGTGGGACCTTATAAAGACAGGTGTATGCCTTTCTAAATCATGTCCAATCAAGTGAATTTGCCACAAGTGGACTACAATTAAGTTCCAGAGACATCTAAAAGATGATCAAAAGAAATAGAATGCATCTGAGCTAATTTTGGAGTGTCATAGTAAAGAGTTTGAATACTTACGTAAATGAGAGATTTCATTTTTTTAATACATTTGCAAAAATTCCTAAAAATGTGTTTTCACTTTAACATTATAGGGTATTGTGTGTTGACTGATTGCAAAAAAGGATCAATTCAATCCATTTTGAAATAAGTGTACAACACAACAAAGTGTGGAAAAAGCCTGAATTCTTTCTGAATCCACTGTATATTAAAGCAAGAAAAACAGTTATTAATTGCCTACTAGTAACCTTTCCCTTTAAGATCAGCAGTTTTTTTAAGTACTGCTGATGTGGCAGGTGGGCAACCACAAACACATAGGTGTCACAGGCACCCAACTGAAATAAAGAAAAGAGAGGCTGGCAAATCAGCGCAGAAAAGAGAGAATATTGGGAACTAGATCAGGAGCCTTAATGAAAGATTGAAGGTTTAATTGAAAGATGTCCTGACCTAGTGTGAATGACAGGTTAAGTGCTCGTGAGAATGTGGACAAGAGTCAGTCTCTGACTTGATTATTTAAAGTAGAGAAGAATTCTGTCCAGGTTATTCTTAATAAACTTTTTATTTTATTTTAGCCTGCAAGTGTCAACAAAGTTTAAAAAGTTGGACACTTTTTGTTGACATCCTGAATTTCCAAGTAGATTCTAAAAAAAAGCTATAGCTGGGATGAACCAAGATTCTCCCACCTGTCTCTCTTGCTCCTGGACTCCAGGAGACAACTATGCATAGACTGTATTAAAGAATTTAAATTTAAAATTTTCTTGCAGAGTAGTCATCAGCAATGCTAGACAAAGCTCTCTCTCTTCTCAATGTACCATGACACTTCCAGAACAGAGCAAGCAGCTTCCAAGTCGGACCACAGACCAATCCAGCCTAGCTCTGTCTTTCTAATTGGATGACTCATCAAGGAATGTTTGGCCAACAGATAAAGATGAATAGCTAAAACTTTTTTTTCCCATTATAATTCTAAAGAGTTTTACTATTATTCCAAAACCATTTGATAGTTTAGTTCATGGTAGTAAATGCATATTTAATTACATCTAAGGATTTGAATGTAATTGAAATGTGATCAAAAGGAATTGTTTGGTTTACCTTAGACATAGTGTGCAGCAGGATCACGTGGGAGTCCACCGTGCTCATGCCCTGAAGTCAGTGTTTACTTTTTGGGTTTTTAGGGAGCTTTTTGGGGGCCCAAGGAAAGACCTCGGAAACATGCTCCTCCAGATCACAATTTGCACATACAGCACCCAACACAACCTTATTTTACTATCTAGAAAAATTAAATAAATTAAATATATAACTAAAATACTCATTAAGCTTTGAAGAACACATAATAAAAAAAACACAAACAAGAACACAAAACACACATTTTACAAAGATAATGTATTTTAACATTGAAAATAATAAAAGGGGCATTAATAACAATAATCATGATAAAAAGAATCTCTGTTACTTCAAAATTATAGCAAATCATAACAAAGGTTCTGCACTGAAATGTTTGTAGAAATAAACTGCAGGTATGTAATCAAGTACGAATAAAAGGCTGCGTTAAAAGGGAGGTAGAGTGCGGAGGGGGTTAATTCAACATGGTTGCAAGGTTCCACTAGAATCTGTTATTACTGTAATTTAATCCTCGATAATCCTGTAAGTCTGAAAAAAGTGTTCTGTTTGAATCAAAATAATTGATGGCAATGACCTGGAGCATTTGAAACAATATATCAATGAGTATTATAACAAACTTTGCACATTGGAAACACTAAAAAATGAAAGAGCTGGCAAACGCTTGCACAATTCCCCCACTGATACAGAAGGATGTTCTGCTGACAATACGGAGATTAGTGTACTTCAATCCATAAACTCCAGACTGTCAGCCCTTGATTCTAGACTATCACTCATCGAAGTGCTCCATAAAGAAATCCAAGACTTTATAAATAGCTTTGAATTTAGTCAGGAATAAATCATATCACTATATAAGGAAAACCAAACCCTAAAGAAAACCCTAAAGAATGATTAAAACTCTCGTGATGAAAATGGATATTGTAATGAAAGAAATAAAAGAAATAAGAGAAACGTTTTATGACATACAGTTGTGCAGTATGCTTGACAATCTAGCTTTTTTAGGACTACCAAAAAACACACCAGATGATCCGGAAAAAATATTAAAGACTTCAAGCACAAACAACTGAAATTATGGGCAGAAATTGTACAAGAAATAACATTTCACCAGGTGCACCATATAGGAGGAAAAAATGCAAACACCAATCGCCCCAGACCAAATATTGATAAGTTTTCACATTATAAACACTATACAGATGCAGCCATTCAAAATGCGCGGTAAAAACCCACGGTACGGTAACCTACCCACAAGCCACCGCAGGGCACCGCGGTAAGTGATTGGCTGGCCAAAATGGCCGACAGGGGCACTCGTGGTGCATTGGTTGGTAGTGAAAAGATTTAATCATTTAATGTCTTTACTGTGCACATTTTAATCCGCTTAGTTTTGAATATTTATATGGAATTTTACCACTAAAGGGAAATTTTAGTAGCTGAGCATAAAAAGAAGAGGAGCATAACGCATCCGAAGGTCATAAACGATATTAATTTAGGAACATAAACATTACTGTATGTACATAAATTGTACTGTGTATGGCTGGTCTTGATAGTTTAAAGAAAAAATACACACCAGTCTTCCATTTCTCCCTAAACATTTTAAACATGAAAGTTATATGAAACGGTACCCAAATATGCGATTGCTGTATTGAATTAATTTTAATTAAAAAAAATTATTTAACATGAAAATTAAGCTGTTTACATCTTCCGCCTGAGAACAGTCACCCGTTGCTACCCAACGCAGAAACACAGCCACTTACTAGCAAAGAGAGGACATTAGCAAGCCAATATGATAAAGAAATAAATGATTATTTTGTTTATTTCTTTTGCACATTTATTTGAACATTTCCATCGATTGTACAAGCACTTGGAAACTGTCCAATCCCTAGTTCATCAGGCATTTTCTTTTACGCTGCAGGCATTCTCCCGGTCTGGCACCAGTCTGTGTCTTCTAGGATATGATGCCAGCGAACTCTTGTTTTTATGTCCACTATAACAGACAGTCTCCTTTGCTTTTAACCGAGCGTTTAATAATTTCCTAAAATGAAAATGATTTACTTTATTTCCCTCACGGGATCAATAAAAGTATCTATCATCTGTCTAAACTATGGGACAGAATTCTGGGGTCTCCCCATACCAGAGATTATGGTAGGGCTTCAGAATGGTGATTGGCTGACACCATCTGACACCCCTCTGATTGGAGAAAAAAGACGTGCTGGTTTGCCATGCATACAGTACTGTACCAGGAAGATGATTTCTTTCTATTTGAAATGTGTATTTTAAAAGTTTAAGAAGTAAAAACCTTACAGCGTACACAGTTTTCTAAACTGATCAGGATCGTTATCTTTGTCTTACGCATAATAATGTTCACCGCTCTGTCCAGCAAATTAATAATAAACTTTATTTTATATAGCGTTTTAAACAAATAAGTAATTAGATTGCTCATAAACCTAATCACTTATTCTACATAAACACAGCGTAATTGCTCTCTGAAAATGCTTTTTCTTTTTATTTAGGCTCAGATTTCAACTATAGATCGTATTATTAATAACCATAATAACAACCAACCAACAAAAACAACCATATAAACATAATACCAACCAAAAACATAGATAACAACCACAATACAAAATCAAATATATCAAACCATTATACTCTCACAAATTCCTCAATTATCATAACCCCGCCCCTTATGCAAAACCAAACCCTCCTCCCATCCCAGTTTATCCTCTTTATCATAAACAAAATCCACCTCAATTTTCAACATAAAGCATTACACAAAATCAATACCTCAACACTCCATACTCAACAACGATAATTCACAAACAGCCAGAACATGTAACTCCACATTCCCAAACAGACCTCATTTCCATAGCCCCGCCCCTTATGCAAAACCAACATCCCTCCCCTGTTCTCTCTCTCCCCTGGCGTTTGTAATCGTTTTTATTTTCAAATAAATTTTAGCAAAGTCATGTATTTTAAAAATCTTAAGATTTCTATATTTATGTCTTTATTTAGTGGTTTCATTAGTGACAAAGGCTAAACTTTCTTGGAAAAATGTCTTTTATGTAAACCATGTTTGCTATTAATTCATTCAGGGCTAAAATATGTTCATTGTCTTCCAATGAAAGAAGGGTTCCTTTCGCTGTAGTTGGGTTGACATTAGAAGCTTGCCATGCCCGGACTGTTACACCAACGCATTAGCATGTTAAAGCGATTTCATTGAGGAGCCTAGCTTTCTTAACTAGTAAGTACTGTACTTCCTACTTTGAAAATACCTGTGAAACCGGTTTAATTTGTCACAGCCAGCACTCCCGCAGAGAGGGGGGTTGTACTTGCAGTGTATACAGTAGATGGGAAAGCCAGAGCTGACCTCTACGCCGCCCACGTGTTATGCTCTTCGTTAATGTCTAAGCCGGAACACATCATTATATCTCATTTTGTATTTCTAAAAAAAAAAGTCGTTTGCCCAGCCTAACAGTATTGTTGTTATTGTTTTTAACCTGTAAAGCGCTTTGAGGAGCCACCTTTAAAGGTGCCATGTACAATAAAGTTCATTATTATTACTATTGTTAATTTGCTGGACAGAGAGGTGAACATTATTACACAGAAGACAAAGATAGCGATTTACGTTGCATTGTGCATTGTGCTGCTGTAATACAGTTTTAAATAATTAAAAGTCTAAACAGTATCAGCTTTTTCTTGGGTTTTAAATAAAGGCGATTTAAACGCATTTTAAATCAATATAAATGTTTATATTGTAACACCTAGGTGACTATTCATTGTTATTAAAATGACTTAAATTCGATCATGTTGTGATATTTAGAAATATAAATTTGTTTGGTGCGAGTGAGGTTTTAATTAATCTCTGACTCAGGAAACGTTTAATTTTTTCAAAGAAATGTTTGTTAAAAAAAAATTCCTTGCTCCAGTGGGATTCGATCACAGACCGTGTGAGGTGGAGTCAGGAACCTAACCCACAGCGCCACCAGCAAGGTCACATGCTGAGTGCTGAAAAAGCACTACAGAAACATTATCAACAGACAATGTACAGCATGTACTATTCTTGTGTTGCGGCACATGAATATAATTATATCGTTATTAATTTCTTTAGATACGCGATTCCATATTATATTCCCTTTTAATCAAATTCTAAAAGTATGCTTGTTGACTCCGGTATCACGTTAGTTAAAGACTTCAATGCTTAAAATGTTTAGGGAGAAATGGAATACTGGTGTGTATGTTTTCTTTAAAGTACCGAGACCAGCCATATACTGTATGTTTAAGTTCCAAAATTAATATCGTTTATGGCCTTCACATGCGTTGCAGTATGCTCCTATTCTTTTTATGCTCAGGCACTAAGATTTCCCTTCAGTGGTAAAATTCCATATAAATATTCAATACTTAAACGGGCACAGTTAAGACATTAAATATACATATACATACTGTATACAGTACAGTTTGCATACGGTAATATGTTTATGTTCCTAAATCAGTCTCTTTTATGAGCATGTGAAAGGCATGGTGAATCGATTCTCAAAAATTACTGTACTTTGCATGATTGGAAACAAATGCGTGATTGCGAAATGCTGTGGTGTTACTTTTACAAAGACGGTCAATGAAAAAAAGAATGTGGACCAGGGCAATACTTTGAGTTTACACTTACAGCTTGTTCAAGGTCATTCATTATTAATACTATTAGTAATATCTTCGTTAAAGACTTTGATGGCGATAGCTCAAACATGAGAGGTTGAGCTTTATTAGCTCCACCTTGCAGAAATTCCGGATACTATTATTTTGCTTACGGTAACTAGCGGTATTTACCGGTAACTCGCAGTAGACTGCGTACAGCGCATCGGAAAATAATGCGGTATCGCCCGCACATTTTGAATGGCTGCATCTGTATAGTGCACACGTGCAAAAAAAAAAATTGTTCCAAAATAGAAAACAATTTCTGGAAAAGGGGAAGCATGCTGTTATCATGGTAGATAAACTATATGTCGACAGCTTTACTTTGATAGAGAACTCACCCCTTGGTTAGCATAAATTCTGGTGAACAAAAGAATCAATGAACTAGAATAATCAATGCTTAATGCTGTAATATATACAGTATACTGCACCCTCTAGCACAAACTTTGACTTAACTCAAATTGTCATGTATCGTAATCCAAGTGTGAATCCAATCCTGTTTCTTGTTTGCTGTGCATCGTATATATTTGTCTTGTTTCTGTGTTTTATGTCTTCATTCATGTATATCTGGAAGTACGTGGAGGATAACAGGGAGGAAATGAAGAGGATCAGGACAGACTGACAGACAGGGGGGTATGACGATGGTGATCCAGTGCTCAGGGGGTGTAGTACAGGCAATCGAGTTCAGACAGTCCAAGGGGAAAACCTGGGGATGCAGTCCCAAAACCAGGTGATCCATCCAAGACGAAACGGACATGGTTAAAATCTGGAATGGGATCCGGAACAGGGATAGGGAATAAAACCAGGGTATCGAGGCCAGGCACTCCTAGCCCCGGACTCAGATGGTCAGGACGCCGTGATGAAGCCTATGCTGTCGGGTCTTTCCTGGACCCGCTGGTAGGCGGGCTTCCAGGACAGGGGGAAGGTGCATGTAATCAATTAAAATATGAAAGGGCCGGAGAGCCCTTAAGGGGAAGGATTACGATCATGACAGTACCCCCCTCTTTTCGAGGGTGGCTCCGAAGCCCTAAACAAAAAAATTCCAAAGGGGAATAAATAAAGAAAACAAATGGAGTGCCATCCCTGTTGTGGCTCAGCATTGGTAGATGGACACCCGGAAGCTCATTTGTATCTAACCTAGTAGACACATAGTGCATGGTCTACCAGCACAGGGAACTTTTTGAGATCCTTGAAAACAGAATAATTTGTTGTTTTCTTCTGGAATTTTCTAAATGGACATGGTAAGACATACGTATCAGAAATGAAAGCTTATCCCTAGGACATTAAGTGTAAACAATTTAGACCCTCTACTGTCTACACTTCCATCTATATATATATATGTTACAAAATGTTTGAGGGGACATCATTCCAGATGGAACTACCCTCTGAAAGCCCTTAAAAGTACGAGGTAAGTAAATAATTAAGGATCTTCATCAATTAAAATCCCAGAATAAAAAGGGTAGACAGAAGCAGTAGGAACACAGGAACACACACAAGATGGAGAGAGAGATACAAGAAGACAGGAAAAGAAGCATGTGCAAGGCTAGAGGACCCTATTCAATCAATCTTAAAGACCAGATTCTAGGAATTTGAACCTCGTTTAAGAGCATTCACCATTTGTTATTTTCGGAAACTAGAATTCCCTAGTAGTGAATCCTCAGGTAAAACAAAATGTACTCTCCTGGTTAGTTGATGTATTTTTCAAATAAAATAATGAGCTAAGTCTCATCAGGATTTATAGGAAGATACATTTAAGTTTAAAAAACAAATTTAAATCTGTTTGGTAAGGACGTGTCTGTTGTAATGTGTGTTATTTAGTGTATTAGAAAACATTGTAAAAGTATTGTTACAGGGCACATGGAAAATTATACTAAGATATTAATTGCCTCAGATGTTTCCTTTTTATACTCTACATTTAATTCTACATTATTTCTCCATGCTGTAATGTATTATTTGGTAAAATAATACTTTGCTAAAAAAATCTTTTCCTTATAAAATCTAATTTGATTTGCTTACCATTACGTTATCCATTGCAATCGTTTTTAAAGTGGAAAGATCTGGTCAAACCTTGGTATTTCCAGAAGATATGTGAAACTAACAGATCTGCTATATAAATATTTTGACTTTAAATGTGGAGATGTTTTTAATAAACTATTTTCAAGCCACCCAATGTGACAGTGTGAGCTCATGTCAGTAACTGAAGTGTCAGAATTACCAGTGGTTGCCCATCCAGCACTGTCATCTGTAATGGCAGTGACTGATTTAGAGAGAATTTATTATCAACCTCCAATAACCAGACATTCACTCAACTCACACAGCACTACTTAATCAAGTATTACTTGTTGTAAGCAGATGAAAATATGTTTAGGATTTCTGCAAATTAAATGTGTATACTGTGATACAATAGCATGAAAAGAATAGTCCATGTTCAGCACTATGTCTGTATGAACATAAGTAGACGAAATAACAACTATATTATAGTATCCGAAATGTATATATGTTTTCCCCATATAACAAATCTCTGGTTGGATAAAGCCATTTAAATTAACTAACAAGGTATCTCAAACTGACTAGCAAATTGTGGTAGTAGCAATTTATGCACAAAGGCATTTATGTTTAAGTAAAGCATGTTTAGATTTTAAAGTAACACTCACCCCTGTTAATCACATTCCTGTGAAAACTTTGCCCTGCTATGCCTTGAAAAATGAAAAATGAGAATAGTATAATCCAATGTGGCAGGCTTTTTTTGAAGACATAGATGTTTTAGTTAACCAAATAATATATCATGTAAAATGGTTCTCAAGGTATTATGTTCTTTTTTTCTACATAAGGCTGAAACAATAGCAAAGGGAAAAAAACATGTAGCACAAATTCTTTGAACTATACCTGAATACCTCATTGACTAGCTAAATCAGTTCTCTTCAATGTTCTTAGAAAAAGCAGTTTCTCTCTCATGGTGCCATCTGCTAGGCTGTCATATCACATTATGTTGTGTGTACAAAACAGTGGCACAGGCATCATTTTCTGATTAAAAGAGCATGTAATACAGGTTCATTTTATCAATCATTATTAAACTAAAAAACAAATTTATTTTAGGGAAAAAAAGTCAAAACAAATACTTAATTAAACACAATTAAATGTGAGAAAGTGCTCTGCCCTTTTCAGTCTCTGAGTTCTCCATCTACTGTAATTGAGAGATTGACTGCAATGTGAGCTGTGGCTATGTGGCTAAGGATCGACTATGCTTGTGGCTTGAAGGTTACCAGTTCATAACCTGTGGCTGGCAGAAAAATCCTACTCTACTGGGCCTCTGAGCAAGGCCCTTAATGCCAACTGCTCCTGGGGCACCATATAAATGGCTGACCCTGCACTCTGACCCCAAGCTTCTCTAGCTGTCTGTGTGTTTCATGGAAAGCAAAATTGGGGTATGTGAAAAAGACAAATTCCTAAAACAAGAAATTGTATATTGCCAATAAAGTGATCTTATAGTCCTTCAATTTATGGGCTGAATATTGTATCTATTAATTATATCAGTGAAGTTGATTTATTATATTTATATTAATGAGTGTTATATATAGCTAATATACATTGCTTACTTTTGTAGTCTCCTTTCTTAATAAGACAGTGAGAAGACAGAAAAATAAAATGAAAATCAATTTAAAACATTTTGAAAATACATACTATATAAAATTGCATGATATTGCAGACAGATCTGGAAAATATTTAACTATCTATATATAACTACAACCTATCTACAAAGATGTATCTATTTTGTTCACAGAACAAAGTGAGTTTTCTTGTGAATTTTTGCATGTATATTGTTACAAACTTGTGGTGGAAAAAAACAGAATAGCATTGAAGAAAGATATAAGATGTGAAGAAGGGGTAAACTGATTCCTTTCTGCACAAGGACTGGACTTCTTGTGACACAAGACATTCCAGGGTTAGAGTTATGGCAGGAAAGGGGGATAACTGATAAGGATTCCAGATGCCAGCTAGAACCCCCCCCCCCCCCCCCCAGGGAAGGACACCTAAAACTGACCATTAAGAGTGGTCAAGGTCTGGGAATTGTCCTGACACCGTGACCTCTCCCCATTACCATGGAAACGCACTACGTCAGAAGCGGCAGAAAAGTGCTATATAAACCAGAAGTTTTGTACCTGTATTTCATACAACACTTCAGTCTTATTGTTCCTTACATGCAATAAAACTCATCCGTTTAAACTTCATCTCGGGATCCAGAACTTATTTGTCTGTTACAACAGCGTGTTTATTAAAACAATATAAAAATATCACCTCTTACAAAACAGATATGGCACAAAATTCAATCTTGTGATTATTATTTTTGAAATATTTTTAAAATTCACCAGGATTGTCTTTACATAACTAATTTAACAAGTATTTCAAAATGAAATGACTCTGGAAAGTCCACAACTCTCTGAGACAGCTACTGTGAATGCATGTCTATATTGTGAGCAGTAGATAAAACTGCCCACTTCTGGCTCACTTGTTCTTTCTTTCAGTCAAATTTTAAGGGACACATATTACCCTTTTCAATGATACATATTAATAACCTTAAACTAAAAATGACAAGAGAACAATTGGATTACTGATAGACATTGTAACCTTGTCAGTATGAGGCATTGGTTATTCAGTGTAAATATCTTTGCATACCATAAGAAACATTTGGGTTCAAATCCAGGCCAATGTCCAGCCTCTTTGGAATACTGTGTCTCCAATAATTTAATCTGAATACTGTTTTGACTTTTATTGATTTTATATATCTCAGTATGTTATATGTTAAATTAATGCAAAATTACTCAGATATATAAAAATAATTATAACCTGTTGTTAATGTAATTTTTATGGTTTACATAACATTAAAATAATCTATTTTTGTCTTACTGCTAATTTAATTAACTGTTACTATAGGAACAGGAGCAATTGTGTTTGTATGTGAAATGCTTTTGGAATGTAACACTAAAACTGAACCTACACCCACCAACAACCACATCACTGGTACAACACACATGTACTGTATGATAATAAACAGTAGAATCACAACTATATACCCTATTTCGTGAGAGAGTATGGTGTGGGTATTGTGTTTTCATTTCAGAGGGAGAGATGATTCAATGAGCCCCAGTGAACTATTTAACCAAATAACTATGAAAATAGTCTGGATTTTTGGTTTCACAAACCAAGATCAAAATGCATCTAGTTGGGAATTAGCTGTTGGACCCCTTACAAAATTCAGAACCCCCTGCATTCATTAGTGCTATGTTTTGCCAGTTTGTGCCATTTAAAGTAGTGTTTGTACTGCTTTCGTTCCAAGATATCAACAGAAACCTGCTGATAAATCGGGGCAATTAAATAATGGATTTATTGGACAGACATGGATTTATGACAGACAACTGGAAAAAAATTGAGATTATCTTTCATTGTTTATATTGCACTCAAACCAAAGAGTGTGAAATCTCTCAGGTTCAGCTTCTTCTCAGAGTGTTGCAATAGGGAGATTAAAAATAAACTAACCGTACCAGTTATTTGAACCCCAGAGAGTAAGCCAGCAGCTATATCACCATGCAGTTTACAAATAGCAACCTGCTGAAGCAAAGAACATGTAAGCATGACCAGAACCGGGATGAGGGATCACTGTGTTTATGAAATTCAGTTCAGTTTATTGTCATATGCATAAATGCAATGAAATGCTTATTTGCCTGTACTCCATGCTCCAATGTATGCTCTGATACAAATACATTTAGGTGAATCACCGAAAACATAAACACAAAACAGCAGCAGCAACAACAACAACAAGTTAAATAACATACAATTGAAAAAACAGCAGCATGGCCAGTGGTAGGGATAGAGTTCAGTAACCTGACAGCTTGTGGGAGGAAACTGTCTTTGAATTGGGATGTTCATGCCTTTATGCTTCTATAATGCTTATCAGAGGGAAGAGGGGAGAAACATGAGAAACTAGGATGATTGGTATCCTTAGCGATACTTCCAGCCTTCCTGAGACAGTGAGTTGTAAAAATGTCCACAATAGAAGGGAACTGTACTACAATGATAGACTGGGCTGACCTGATCACCCCCTGTAAGGCCTTCTGGTCAGACAATGAGCTTCTGCCAAACCACACTGTACAGATGCAGCCATTCAAAACGCATGTAGTATTTCACAGTACACCGCGGTGGGCGTGACGCAGTATCACGCGGTGCATCGCGTCATTTGACGTCATGCCGGAAAGTATCCAGAATCCCCTTGTAAAACCGCCAGGAGGAGCCAATAAAGCTTAACCTCTCATGTACAGCATTTGAGCTTTTAAATTTAAACTTACACATGTTAATCATCAGTCATTAAAAAGTTGGTATATTTTATGAAAGCAAGATTGCTCAGTTGGACAAAAGTACACAACCTACCTTTATCATAAATATTTTAATTATGCAGAAATATTTTATGCATCAAAGCCTTTCCCGAAGATATTACTAATAGTATTAATAATGAATGACTTTGGACAAGCTGTAAACTCAAAGTATTACACTGGTCCACATGCTTTCTAACCATCATTTTAAATGAAAATACTTTTATTTTTTTCTTTGACAAACACCACAGCATTTCGTTGATCTAACTAACGAGGACAGGACATTAGCTAGCCAATACGATAAAGGAATGACTTTTTTAGCTAATTTCTTTAGCACATTTGTACAAGCACTTGGAATCTGTCCAAGCCCTACTTTGCCAGGCATTTTCTTTTACTGTAACGGACATAAAAACTCCCTTGCTTTTAACAGAGCGTTTCATAATTTCTAACTACGAAAATTATTTAAACTGCGACACTTATTAACCAGAGCTCAAAATATCACAAGGATCCTCAAGAGCACAGCAAAGACTGTATTAAAAGATACTTGTATCAGATATATGAGAATCCAAGCTTTTTTATCTACGCTTTCTTTTCTGTATACCAGATATTATGGAACCACTTCAGAAGGGTGTCAGCCAGTCAGATTCCAGGAATCGGTACTTTAAAGAAAAAATACACACCAGTATTCCATTTCTCCCTAAACATTTTAAGCATCGAAGTCTTTAACTAACATGTGAAATAGTGTGTAAAAAAGTGGTAGTTTTAAGCTTTTCTGCTAATATAATATGGAATCTCATATCTAAAGAAATTAATAACGATATAATTATATTCGTGTACTGCGACAGGGCTGTATAGGGCTGTTTCACCTCTCTCTCTTCATGTGACTTCCCCAGTAGTCCACTGGTCTATGTGCCTGACTAATAACCTACAGGTTGTGTGTTCAAATCCAGCCAGCGCTGTGACTTTTCTTTTAACAAACATTTCTTTGAAAAAATAGAATAGCAATATTATGGACAATTAATTGACTTTTATATTTCTAAATATCACAACATGATCAAATTTAAGTCATTTTTAATAACAATGAATAGTCACCTTCTTTCCTGCTGACAACTGTCCCTGCTTCTGCTTCCTGCTTCTATCGTGTGTGTGTGTGGGGGGGGGGATCCCTTTAGATCTCCCTTCAGATTTAAAAGGTTATTAAACATATCTTCGGTGTCGCATCTTACCAGTGTAGCTGATCTTTTGCTGCCTGGGTAAACTCTCACAAAGCTTTAGAGAACTTAACATTTTATTATCAACAAATTGTAAATACGATGTTTACATTGGCGTTATTAATTTTTCATTTGAGTGTATGGAGGATTGTGAGAGCAGTCTTAGGCTGTGCAAGTGATTTTTTACATTTTTATTAAGAAATGGAGGCTGTATGCGTTACAATATAAACATTTACTGTCAAACTTTAAATCAACAGTTGATTTAAACTGCAATGAAATACAATATTGTTGTTGTTGTTATTGTTGTTTTTATCCTGTAAAGCGTTTTGAGAAGCCACCTTTAAAGGTGCTATATAAAGGCACTGATTCTTATGGAATGTGTTTTCTTTCTTCTTTTTTTTCAGCATGGAATAAACCTATTACAGTACTTGATTTTTATGGATGCCCGGTTCCGCCGGGGATTCAAAATAAAACATGGAATCGCGTGTCTAAGGAAATAGAAGTATAACTATATCTATGCACAAACAGTGGCATGTTACATTATTAATTTGGGTGTCTCCTCTTGCCAGAAAGCTCTAAATTGCATTTTGAGTGCGGTTTTTGACTTTTTTTAAATAACAACCCATTCATAAGCTGATACTGTTTAGACTTTTAATTATTTTAAACTGTATTACAGCAGCACAATGTGCTTTTTCATCGTGTGTCTCTCTCTAGTCGGGGCCCGGGAGATTCGCTGGCAGGTGGTGACAGAAAGAAATAAAATAAAGGCAGCTTTTAACTCCGCAAGTCACACACCAATACCCCATTTCTCCCTAAACATTTTAAGCACCAAAGTCTTTCATGTGTTTTTCATCACTCTCTGCGGGAGTGCTGGCTGTGACGAATTATACCGGTTTCACAGTTATTTTCAAGTGGTCGAGTCTTCAGCAGGAGGGGCTGAACAAGCTGCCCAGCCGTGTGGAATGCCACAGAACCCCAAACAGACAATACACATTAGCCGAATATTTGACCAAGATATCCAGACACAGCTGTATGAGCTCCACCAGTAAAACTCAAAGTATTACGCTGGTCCACACTATTTGCAACCGTCATTTTAAATGAAAAGCCTTAATTTTTTCATCGACAAAAAGTAACACCCACCACAGCATTTCGTTGATCTAACTAACAAGGATGGGACTTTAGCTAGCCAATATGATAAAGGAAAAACTTTTTTATTTCTTTAGCACATTTATTTGAACATTTCCATCGATTGTACAAGCACTGAAAAACTGTTCAATCCCTAGTTCGTCGGGAATTTTCTTTTACTATAACAGATATAAAAACTCCCTTGCTTTTAATAGAGCATTTCATAATTTCTAACAACGAAAATTATTTAAACTGGGACACTTTTATCATTCAACGAGAGCTCAAAATATCACAAGGATCCTCAAAAGATCAACAAAGACAACAGAAAAAGATATGTGTATAAGATACTGTAAATGGGAATCCAAGCTTTTTTATCTATGCTAAGTAGTCTTTAAAATTTCTTCATTACACAGTGAAGTCAAAATTCCGGGATGTGCCTATGTACGCTGGGCAAACGTTCCGAGGTAAAATTCTTCCAGCACGGGGGTACCTTTAAAGCGGAGACGACGGCACCGAATATTTTTGGCATGCAAAAAAAACAGCAATTCTGTCAGTAAGCCCTAAATGAATTAATTGCAAACATGGTTTACATAAAAAACATTTTTCCAAGAAAGTTTAGCCTTTGTCACTAATGAAACCACTAAATAAAGACATAAATATAGAAATCTTAAGATTTTTAAAATACATGACTTTGCTAAAATGTATTTAAAAATAAAAACAATTACAAACGCCAGCGGAGAGAGAGAGTGCTTACTTTGTCAGCACCCAGACAAAAACACAATGCTTTTATTCATTCTTAATCAGATGGTGAGAGTAAAGGGGGAGCGATAAGGTTGAAGGTGAGGAAAAAGATTCCCTTCCCCCCATGGAAAGACAGACACATGTTTTCACAGTTTAGAAGTCCCCTAGATAAAACATCAACTTTATTTAAACTCCAACGAAAGTATTAATGGTTTTTAATTACCGTACTCTTATGGAACATGCCACCAGCCATCTGCATGAAAAAGCACATTGTGCTGCTGTAATAGTTTAAAATAATTAAAAGTCTAAACAGTATCAGCTTATTTATGGGTTGTAATTTAAAAAAGAGTCCAAAACCGCACTCAAAATGCAATTTAGCGCTTTCTGGCAAGAGATGACACCCAAATTAATAATGTAACATGCTACTGTTTGTGCATGAACATAGTTACTGTATACTGTTCTTTAGATACGCGATTCCATGTTTTTTCTTAATCCCTGGACCGGGAGTCCATAAAAATCGAGTAATAGGTTTCATTGCGCTTTGACAGATCGTCTTTAAATCAATTGTTGATTTAAAGTTTGACAGTAAATGTTTATATTGTAACGCATACTGTACAGCCTCTATTTCTCTATAAAAATCTAAAAGATCGTTTGCGCAGCCTAAGAGGAGGGCGAATGCACTACAATAGATTAGCATACTGTAGAGGAAAACAGTATAGGCATCGTTGATATGAGGACTTTTGAAACCAAATTTCCCAAATTTAATATGTGCTTTTCTATATTTATTGTCAATTAATTGTCCACAATATTGCTATTCTAAGCAAGGAGCGCTTCACCCCGCCTGCTGTGGGAAGAGTTGGCTTATTCCTTCCCTGCTTCACCGAGGGCAGACCCTGCCAGGCCCTCGTCGACACTGGTTCGACCATCACCCTGCTGCGGCCTGGTGTCCTTCTGGGCATCGAGTCAGCCAGACCCCCAGGGCGCTCACCGTGCACTTTGGGGCTGCGAGGGTGAAACACCCCTTCTACCTTGCCCCAGTCCGTGAGGACTGTATCCTGGGGTTGGACTGGTTGCAACAGGTGGGTGGTTGCCTTGACTTGGGCGTGAGGGACTGGGTGCTGCACCGGGGGTGGCGGGTGCCCTCCAGCGGCGAGGTCAGGTGGCAGTTTGTGGTGTCGCGGTCATTCCATGGGGCAGTTCTCCAAGCGGTGCACGGCCAGCCAGAGGCCGCCAAGCAGTGACCTCGCCGCTGGAGGGCACTTGCCACCCCCGGCGCAGCACCCAGTCCCCCACCTCCAAGGCCTCCCACAGTGCAAATAGTGCCTTACAGACTCCGGGTAGGGGCAAGCTTATCTCACCATACTGTGAGTCAACTCTGGCACGCTCGCCCCGACACCCGCGGCTCCGACAGGCCCAGGCGACGCCCGCCGCTGCCACCTCCACTTCCCGCTCCGGTCATCCCACACACCCCGGACACCTCCCGCCCCGCCCACCGCGAAACTGATTCGTTCCCCCTGCCCCACCAACTCTCGCCGGCCCAAGTCAAGGCAACCACCCACCTGCTGCAACCAGTCCAACCCCAGGATACAGTCCTCACGGACTGGGGCAAGGTAGAAGGGATGTTTCACCCTCGCAGCCCCAAAGTGCTCGGTGAGCGCCCTGGGGGTCCGGCTGCCTCGGTGCCCGGCAGAACACCAGTCCGTAGCAGGGCGATGGTTGAACCGGTGTCGACGAGGGCCTGGCAGGGTCTGCCCTCGATGAGGCAGGGAAGAAATAAGCCCCGGCTGTGGCCAACCCTTCCCACGGCAGCAGGCGGGGTGAAGCGCTCCTTCTGGCTTTCCAGTGCGGGGGTAGCATTGTTCAAGGGCGGCCTTCCCCCCTTTAGGCCACCCCGCTCCCGTTTCCCGACGGCCTCCAGAGTCCCCGGGGCTCCAGCGCCCAGCACTCCCGTGCGATGTGCCCCCTCTCCCCACAGCAGTGGCAGATGACCAGCCGTCGTCGCTCCCCCAGCATCACCGCGCTGGCCGTCTCCTCCTCCCCATCTGATTCCCCGTGCGCCCCTCCGTTGGTGTCCACCAGTCTCCTCGAATACAGCATCAGCCTGCTCAACCAGAGCCAGGGCCTGCTCCAAAGGGACCGGCGCGGCCAGCATCACGTGGCGCTGCACCTTAGTCGGCGCCAGGGCCCAGAGGAATGCCTGGAGCACTATCTCCTGGTGGGCCTCCTCCGGGAGAGTAGGGTAACCCTGGCGGGATAAGTAGGCCACGTCTGCGGCTGTTACCTTCACTGTTACCTGGATACCTCTTTATTTAGAACTCACTCTTCCCCCTGCCTGTCTGGCTTCTTTTAATCCTTTTGTGCCCGGATTGCAGCGGGTAAGATGTTTTTCCAAGAAAAAAAGAGAAATTAAAAAAGAGAAATTTCACCAGAGCCCCTTCTCGTGTCTAATTTTTAGTTTAGAAGGATTCAAGCAGGATTTTAGATGAAAGGCAGCGACCTTAATCAAGCCCAAATCATAATTGAACCCATTCAGAGCCTACATTACATTTTAGCGTTTCATTCTGAGCAGAAGACCCTCACACCTGAAGAAGGCTTGCGTTTTCTCCTCTTTTAAGCATGTGTACAATGCTGTAATATAATTTAAAATAATTAAAAGTTTAAACAGTATCAACTAAACTCCATTAATATAAGTATCGAGTGGTATTAAATAAATACAGCTTTTTAGTTTAGATTACACTTTTCTAAAATGTATTTAAAAAATAAAAACGATTACAATCTAATCTTTCTACGTTTGATCCCAAAATCCCAAGAAAAATAAATCTAAACAGGGAGAAAGCTATGCTGAAAGTTTATTAAGATAATTAGAAGGCAAAGATAACAATTTATGTTCAGGTGGGTAGCTGCGTCAGCATGAGTAGGCTGCAAAGGAACAAGTAATAGGTTTATTCCATGCTGAAAAAAAGAAGAAAGAGAACACAACGTTTCGGCCGTGGAGCCTTCTTCAGGTGTGAGAGAGACAGGGCAGTAGGCAAAGGTAAAGTAGTGGGAGAACAAAGGTTGGGAGGGAGGAGGAGTGAGAGGTGGGTGCAGGGGACAGAAAGAGAGGCCAATCAAGAGGTGTGAAGTCAGAATGGGTGCAGAGAGGTGTGAAATGAAACTTCCAATGAATGGAGAAAATTTAAAAGAACAGTAGTCTGTCATTAAGAGATGGGAGAATGTGTGATCCTAGCTGCAGAATAATTTTGGTTTCGGTGGTCTTTCTGATGTATGAGTTCAGAAAACCGTCTCTGAGAACACAGACGGAGAGATTAGAGTGGTCGTGGCCGTCAGAGGTGAAATGAGAAACAATGGGCTTGCAGAGATCTTTAATCTTCACAGCCCTGACGTGTTCTCTGAAGTGGTCTCCGAGTCTCCTTCCTGTTTTTCCAATGTAGATGGCTGGGCATTTACTGCAAGAGATACAGTAAATAAGGTTGCTGGAGGTACAGGATGCTGTCTGGGTGATCCGGAATTGTCCTGAGGGGCCTTGAATGAGTGTGGTGGTGGATGTGTACTTGCAGGTGATACAGCGAGCTCTGTTACAAGGGAAAGTGCCTGGTGTGGATGGTTGTTGAGGGCGGTCAAGGGAGCTGTGAACAAGGAGGTTATGCAGATTAGGTGGTCAGCGATATGAGATGATAGGGCGATCAGAAAAGAGGGCCCCAATGGAGGGATCATCCTGTAGGATGGAAAAGTTGTGGTTAATGGTCCTGGGGATAGGAAGTATGTTAGGGTGGTAAGGAAGCACCAAAGGAATGCAGTTTTTAAGGCGGGAGTTCCTGATCGGGTTGATGGTCCGGGGGGTGTTTTTGGCTCGGGCAAGGGCTCTGTCAATCACACTGCTGGGGTATCCTCTGTTGATGAAAAAGGAGTACATTTCGAGGGCTTGGTTCTCGAAGTCGATGTCGTCGCTGCATAATCGTCGTAGCCTAAGGAACTGTGAAAAAGGAAGAGAGTTTTTAGTGTGGTTGGGGTGGAATGAGCTGTACAGGAGGTAGCTGTGTGAATCCGTGGGTTTGTAATAAACTGAAGTGGACAGTCGGGGGTAGTTGATGGAGAAGTTGATGTCTAGAAACGGAAGAGTAGTGGAAGATATGTTAACCGTATATTTGAGGGACGGGTGGAAGTTGGTGAAATGGTGCAGGAAGATCTCAAGCTGATCGTTGGAGCATGTGGCGGCACCGACGCAGTCATCAATATATCGTTTATAGAGGTCAGGGACATAGCCAGTGTAGGAAGCGAAGAAGTGTTCTTCTACCCAGCCAACAAAAATATTGGCATAGCTGGGTCCCATTCTGGTGCCCATGGCAACTCCACTGACCTGTTGGTAAAAAAGATTATTGAAAGAGAATGCGTTCAGTGTGAGGACCAATTCTGCAAGGCGTACCAGAGTGTGGGTGTGTGGATCAAGCACTGTGCGTTTGTCCAGCGTGTGCTTGAGGGCTGTAAGGCTGTCATTATGGGGAATGACGGTGTACAGAGATGTGATGTCCATGGTAAAAATGTAGCATTCAGTACCCTGAAATTGGAAATCATTAAAAAGTTGGAGCGCGTGGTTAGTGTCTTTGATGTATGAGGGAAGATCTTCAACCAGCGGTCTCATGAGGCTGTCGATGTAAGTAGTTGGACAGTTACATGCTGATACGATGGGGCGTCCAGGGGTGTCCGGTTTGTGGATTTTGGGGAGGAGGTAAAATTGAGATACCTGCAGATGTTCCATGATGAGCCATGATGGGGGAGCTCATTACTGCTGATAAGAAGATAAATGGTGGATACCACTTCTTTTGGTAGTCAGTGGTAGGGTCCTGTTGGAGAGGGAGGTAGGCAGAAGTGTCAGTTAGTTGTCTAGAGGCTTCCAAGATGTATAGATCTTTACGCCACACCACAACAGCGCCTCCTTTGTCCGCTGGTTTGATGACGATATCATCCCTGTTGCAGAGAGACTGGAGCGCCTGATTTTCTCCTTGGGTGAGGTTAGATCTGTGTTTACTGGGTATAGAGAGTGCCTTGGGAGCTTGATTAGTGCATTGGTTGATGAAATAATGAACTAGTGGAAAACGGCCAGAGGGGGGAGTCCAACAGCTCTGTTTGGGATTAATGTTGTTAATGACATCAATAACCGGGTTGTTATCAGCTGCCTGTGAAGAGAAATCGTCGGCAAAATGTGCTCTGAGACGGATCCTGCGGTAAAAGCGGTTAAGGTCGACATTGGTCTGGGGGATGTCCAGCTTCCTGGGAACTGGTACAAAACTGAGCCCATTGCTTAGGAGGGATCGCTCATCCTGTGAAAGGGAAAGGTCAGAAGGTATGGTGACAACAAGGTTAGGGTTGGTGAGGGTGTTTGGGGTGTTGATGGTTTTCTTCTGTAGAAGGTGACTGAGTTTTTTGTCCTTCTCTGTAGTGAGAAACTGGTAGAGTTTAGAGTTGAGAGATCTAATGAGGTTAGTTATGAAGGGAAGATGATGTGGAGCTGTCAGCCGTGGAAATTCCTTAGCCTCTTTGATGTTGTTGTCAGAAAGGATAATCTGTTTTTTGAGGGAGAAAATGGTAGAGAGCATTAGTTTCCTAGAAAAGTGTTTTAGAAGTCTCTGAGTGTTACTCTGGGTGGTATCAGAGTCAAAAGAAAAGGTATTAAATTTAAGGCGAAATCCTTTAGGGATAATATTATGTTGACGACATCTGTAAAGGAATAGAAGGTGGTTAGAAAGCCTGGTCTTGGAACAGATAGCTGTGAAGAGACGGAATGCTGGTTTAGTGAGAGAAGCGGCCAAGTGGCCCAGGGAGGAAGAGAAGGTATGACGAAGAGATCTAAAAAAAGATTTGGAGGAAGGCATAGTGGGTCGCAGCAGCTGTAGGCGGTAGTAGTTCAGGTGGGTAGCTGCGTCAGCACGCGTAGGCTGCAAAGGAACAAGTAATAGGTTTATTCCATGCTGAAAAAAAGAAGAAAGAGAACACAACATTTCGGCCGTGGAGCCTTCTTCAGGTGTGAACCGGGCATCCATAAGAATCAAGTACTGTAATAGGTTTATTCCATGCTGAAAAAAAGAAGAAAGAAAAACACATTCCATAAGAATCAGCGCCTTTATATAGCACCTTTAAAGGTGGCTTTTCAAAACGTTTTTAACAATTTATGTTGCATTTGTCTGATTGCGAATTAAAAATCATTTAATTAACTGCTCTCAGTGACAGCTGACAATCCTTCCATACACTCAAGTGAAAAATTAATAATGCCAATGTAAACGTCGTATTTACAATTTGTTGATAATAAAAAATGTTAAGTTCTCTAAAGCTTTGTGAGGCAGCAAAAGGCAGCAAAAGATTCGAACACCCTATATTGTAATGAGCTGCTGAGCTGAGAATGGGTTATGTTCCTGCTGTCAGAGGGGATGGAAAGTGCCTGCGGTCATTTAATTAGTATTACAATTCGCACTGATTCCCTTGCGAAGACATGGACATAAGAATATTTGTGATGGTCAAAAAATGGCATTATGCATTTAAAATTAATATGGTTAATAATAGTAAACTGTAACATGCTGTAACAAGATCGGCTAAACTGGGATCTATCGCTTACGCCTGAAATTGGAGCTGTTCGCCGTGCGGTGAATAGCAACTAATAAGTCTGTCTTTCTGTGGGGGGAAGGGAATCAGATCTGATCTGCAAACCTCCAACGGAGCTGTTCAACCGGTTTTTGTCGGGCACCTCAAGTGTCAGGTGTAAGCGATAAATATATTTAGCTGAAAAGCTGTACAACACAAGACATTTCGTTACTCTAGGTTTTGTGAAAAAGCACATTGTGCTGCTGTAATACAGTTTAAAATAATTAAAAGTCTAAACAGTATCAGCTTATGTATGGGTTGTAATTTAAAAAAAGTCAAAAACCGCACTCAAAATGCAATTTAGTGCTTTCTGGCAAGAGGAGACACCCAAATTAATAATGTAACATGCTACTGTTTGTGCATGGATATAGTTATACTGCTATTTCCTTAGACACGCGATTCCATGTTTTATTTTGAATCCCCGGCGGAACCGGGCATCCATAAGAATCAAGTACTGTAATAGCTTTATTCCATGCTGAAAAAAAGAAGAAAGAAAACACATTCCATAAGAATCAGCGCCTTTATATAGCGCCTTTAAAGGTGGCTTTTCAAAATGCTTTACAGGATAAAAACAGCAATAACAACAACAACAACAACAATATTGTATTTCATTGCACTTTGACAGATCGTCTTTGTTGTATTTAATCTCTGACCCAAGGAAAAGTGTGGTGTGGACAGCTGAGGAGAGAATGCAGGCTCGCGCTGTGTCCATTATTCTTGATACTTTTTTTCTTTTTCTTGTTTGGTCGGATAGTTTTTGTTTTTGTTTTATCAATAAAGTTTGATAATCTGCCAGTGAAAGCTCTGTTGTCCTTCACATGAATGCCTGAAACATTTTACCGAACCCAGGATTTTACAGTATTTTTTCTTTAAAATACCAATAACAGCAACATACAGTTTACATAATGATGTTCCAAAATTAATATCGTTTATGACCTTTATGACCTTCGTTATGCTCTTCATTAATGTCTAAGCTGGAACACATCATTATATCTCATTTTTTATTTCTTTTTAAAAAAAATTAAAAATCTGCCCAGCCTAACAGTATTGTTGCTATTGTTTTTATCCTCTAAAGCGCTTTGAGGAGCCACCTTTAAAGGCGCCATATACAATAAAGTTCATTATTATTACTATTATTAATTTGCTGGACAGAGAGGTGAACATTATTATGCAGAAGACAAAGATAGCGATTTACGTTACATTTTGCATTGTGCTGCTGTAATACAGTTTTAATAATTAAAAGTCTAAACAGTATCAGCTTTATTTATGGGTTGTAATTTAAAAAAAGTAAAAAACCACACTCAAAATGCAATTTAGAGCTTTCTGGCAAGAGGAGACACCCAAATTAATAATGTAACATGCCAATGTTTGTACATGAATAAGGTTATACTGCTATTTCCTTAGATACGCGATTCCATGGGTTTTTTTTTGAATCCCCAGCGGAACCGGGCATCCATAAGAATCAAGTAATAGGTTTATTCCATGCTGAAAAAAAGAAGAAAGAAAACACATTCCATAAGAATCAGCGCTTTTATATAGCGCCTTCAAAACGTTTTACAGGATAAAAACAACAACAACAACAATATTGTATTTCATTGCACTTTGACAGATCGTCCTTAAATCAATTGTTGATTTAAAGTTTGACAGTAACCCTAACACTAACCCTATTTTATTTTTTCAAAGAAATGTTTGTTAAAAAAAAAAAAGCCATGGCTCCGGCTGGATTCAAACACCCAACATGTGATGTATAAGTCGGGAACTTAGCCCACAGCGCCACTGGCAAAGTCACATGATGAGTGTTGAAAAAGCCCCACAGAAACAGCATCAACAGACATTATACAGCGTGTACTATTCTTGTGTTGCGGTACATGAATATAATTATATCGTTATTAATTTCTTTAGATACGCGATTCCATATTATATTCCCTTTTAATCAAATTCTAAAAGTATGCTTGTTGACTCCGGTATCACGTTAGTTAAAGACTTCGATGCTTAAAATGTTTAGGGAGAAATGGAATACTGGTGTGTATGTTTTATTTAAAGTACCGAGACCAGCCATATACTGTATGTTTATGTTCCAAAATTAATATCGTTTATGGCCTTCACACGCGTTACAGTATGCTCCTATTCTTTTTATGCTCAGCTACTAAGATTTGCCTTCAGTGGTAAAATTCCATATAAATCTTCAATACTTAAATGGGCACAGTAAAGACATTAAATATACATATATTTACTGTATAAAGTACAGTTTGCATACAGTAATATGTTTATGTTCCTAAATCAATCTCTTTTATGAGCATGTGAAAGGCATGGTGAATCAGAGATTCTCAAAAATTACTGTACTTTGCATGATTGGAAACAAATGCGTGATTGCGAAATGCTGTGGTGTTACTTTAACAAAGACAGTCAATGAAAAAAAGAATGTTGACCAGGGCAATACTTTGAGTTTACAGCTTGTCCAAGGTCATTCATTATTAATACTATTAGTAATATCTTCGTTAAAGACTTTGATGGCGACAGCTCAAACATGAGAGGTTGAGCTTTATTAGCTCCACCTTGCGGAAATTCCGGATACTTTTATTTTACTTGCGGTACTGTACGAGAATTTATGGTACCTCGCGGTAGACTGCATAAAGCGCACCGCAAAATAATGTGGTATCGCCCGCTTGTTTTGAATGGCTGCATCTGTATGTACATTTGAATTTGAATTCGTTTCAGGATATACACATTACAACAGACAACACCACACAATGTAGACAGTACATTATAAACATATATATTACAAAGTACCCTAAAGCTACATGCAGGGATGTACAGGACTCTGTCAATACGGTATATTCTTCCATTAGGAAAAAAAAAACTAAACAAGAATTACTTTTGTGGAAGTGTAGCCAGGAGAAAATCCCTTCTCTCCAAAATAAACATTTCTGCATGGCTTATGTTTGCAAAACAGCACCTGAATGAACCACAACACTCTAGAACAATGGCCTTTGTACAGATGAGACCAAAGTGGAGTTGTTTGGCTATAATCTGAAACAACATTTCTCTGCATCTACCCTTTCTCTTTCTCTTCTTGTTCTCCTGTCTTCTCTCTCTGTGTCCTTCTGTCTCTTTGTTTGTTCTTCTTTCTCCTCTACCCTCTTCTTTTTTTTCTTACCTTTACTTCACAGCTAAGTGAACACCTTTGTACCTTTCCTGCATTGAAGCTGCCAAGAACTTCAAATATCGGCACTGAGCCAGGTGTTACCCAATGTATTTAGATTCTTTAAGATGCCTAAATAGCCACTTTCACTAACCATAACATTATAATAAATATAATTAATAATATGTACACTTTATTGACATTTTTATTAATATTAAATATTCAATATTAAATTGATTATTTATAGGAATTGTTGTAATAACTCAGTTATAAATAAACAGAATTACCATTTGAATCAAAACTATAATTGGTTTGAATAATTATATAAAATTTACCAGCATTTGATTTAATATAACACAATATCTGATCTGTAGTCATTTTTAACATATACAAAATACAGATTTTGAGGAAAAAAAAACATATTTATGTTGTTGTGCAAGTAGGTAGCTGCGTCAGCATTCATAGGCTGCAAAGGAATAGGTAACGGGTTTATTACGAAAATAAAGGAAACACAACGTTTCGGCTGTGGAGCCTTCTTCAGTTATTTATGTTTTTATTGTGAAACATAGGTCTTACAAACTGTTTTGCAAGGACATATCTTGTAGTAAAGAGCTACTAAATGTGAGAATGTTGGAGTGTTATGATGTGGCTGTACACTCACCATGGTCAAAGACATGTTTGGTCAGACCTGGAGAGTTACAGAGTTGTCCATAAAGAGCACATTGTAATGGAATTGAGCACTCCATAGCAGCAGAAGGAAAGTGAGGAGGGAACGTTTGAACTGAATAATTAAATACTGGCCAGCAGTCCTTAGGTAGCCTCAACCAGATATTATGGATATTATGGAAAATAGGAAGGAGAAAAGGAGAAAAAATCCCTTACAGGAAAAATGCCTTGCATGGTTGAAAGATTTAAAGACTTAGAAAAAGTAAAATCTATACTCTGTGAAAGAGACACATTCTGTTCTATTTTAACTAGACCTTTTAGAAATAAAAAGACCTTAAAATAATTGTAGTCATGTAAAATTATTTAATGCCACTCACAAAATCCAAAAGTTTTTATTTAACTCTACAGTGCTACAATGATACAAACAACACGTGACCAATAAAGTCATTCAAATCACTATTCAAAACTGATTTTAATCTGGCCTCTTTTTTGTTTTTATATGTTTAAATGCTTTTATATATTATTTTTATTTTTTAATCAAAATCTTAAATAAAATTATGTTTTCTAATTACTAATTTTACTACATTTTACACAATTACTAATAGTTCTATATATTGTAATTTAAACATAATTCTATTAAACAGGGGAGTGTGACAACATAAGTGTTTTACAGTATTGTTTCAAACATATGTAAATAGACTACTGATTTACTTTAGGTTTACTTTAAGGATTCACTGTGCACCTGGCAGTTTTAGAGAGTAGTTCAGTCCTTCATCATATAATTTGGGAAAATAAAAATGTCATGGCATGGTACTGTCCGGGATACCACAGTGCCTACTACAGTATACTGACTTACACATTGCGCATTCTAGATGGCTGCATTTGTTTACCATGTTTAAGGTATTACTGTTCTTGCTTATTCAAAGAATTAGTGATATGTAACTGCTCATGTACAGTGCCCTCCAGAATTATTGGCACCCTTGGTAAAGATGAGCAAAAAAGGCAAAGAAAAAACTTTGTTGTTTATCAGCTTGATCTTACACTGAAAATATGAGATAAATCTAACCTTTCAGTGAGGTAAAATTAGTCAAATACAAAAAAAAGATTTATAAAAAAATGAACACTTTTCTTAAAAACACAGGTGTCAAAATTATTGGCACCCCTAGAAAGACTAGAAAGTCTTTGGGAACTCTTAAGTGGTCATCCATGACTCCTGTTTCATTGGGGTATAAATATGAGGTAACATGCAGGCCAAACACCCTTAAGTCATCCATCAACATGAGGAAGACCAGAGAATACAAAAATGAAATGAGAAAAAAGGTCGTTGACCTTCATAAATCAGGCAATGGCTATAAAAAATAGCTTCACACCTGAATATAGCCCTCTCCACTATTAAGACGTTTAAAAAAACTGGAGCTCTGATGAACCTGCCTGGAAGAGAACGCAACTGTACTTTGCCCCCACACACAGTGAGGAAGATGGTTCGAGAGGCAATACTTTCTCCAAGGATCACAGTTGGACAATTGCAGGAGTTGGTTGCATCCTGGGATCACTAAGTCTCCAAAAGTACAATTAGACATCACCTCCATGCCAACAAACTATTTGGAAGGTTTGCCAGATGAAAGCCTCTGCTGTCGACAAACCACAAATGTACACAAATGTAAATGTAAGCACCTGGAGTTCACTAAACATTACTGGAACTTTGATTGGAACCGGGTTCTATGGTCAGATGAGACAAAAATAGAGCTTTTTGGCAACAAACACCAGAGGTGGGTTTGGCATAAAAAGAGTCAAGGTCATGCAGAAAAGAACCTAATCTCCACTGTGAAGTATGGTGGTGGATCTGTGATGTTGTAGGACTGTTTATCTTCCAAAGGCCCTGGGAATCTTGTTAGGATACATGGCATCATGGACTCCATCAAATACCATGAGATTTTAGATCAAAATCTTGCTGCCTCTGCCAGGAGGCTAAGACTGGGTGGTGGTTGAATCTTCCAGCAGGACAATGATGCAAAGCATTCCTCCAAATCCACACAGAAATGCTTCACTGGCCACAAAATCAAGCTTTTGCAGTGGTCATCACAGTTGCCTGACCTAAACCCCATTGAAAACCTGTGGGATGAGCTGAAGAGGACAGTCCACAAGCAAGGACTCTGACGGCTCTGGATAGATTTTGTATGGAGCAATGGACTCATATCCCTTTATATGTGTTCTCCCAACTCATCCAGCATTATAAGAGAAGACGCGGTGGTGTTATCTTGTCTTGGCAAAGGGAGGGTGCATGAAGTACTAAATGCAGGGGTGCCATCCATTGTAACAAAGGAACAAGTAATAGATTTATTCCATGCTGAAAAAAAGAAAGAAAACACAATGTTTCAGCTGTGGAGCCTTCTTAGGGTGTGAGAAAGACAATGCAGTAAGCAAAGGTAATGTAGCGGGAGAACAAAGGCTGGGAGAGAGGAGAGGTGAAAGGCGGGAGCAGGGGACAGAAAGAAAGGCCAATCAAGAGGTGTGAAGTCAGAATAGGTGTAGAGAGGTTTGAAATGAAACCTCCAATGAATGGAGAAAATTAGAAGAAAAGTAGTCTGTCGTTAAGAGAAGGGAGAAGGTGTGATCCTAGCTGCAGGATAATTTTGGTTTCTGTAGTCTTTCTGATGTATGAGTTCGGAAAACCGTCTTTGAGAACACAGATGGAGAGATTAGAGTGGTCATGGCCGTCAGAGGTGAAATGAGAAACAATGGGCTTGAGAAGATCTTTAATCTTTCCAGCCCTTACATGTTCTCTGAAACGGTCTCCGAGTCTCCTTCCTGTTTCTCCAATGTAGATAGCTGGGCATTTACTGCAAGAGATACAGTAAATAAGGTTGCTGGAGGTACAAGATGCCATCTGGGTGATCCGGAATTGTCCTGAAGGGCCTTGAATGAGTGTGGTGTTAGATGTGTACTTGCAGGCGATACAGCGAGCTCTGTTGCAAGGGAAAGTGCCTGGTGCGGATGGTTGCTGAGGGCAGTCAAGGGAGCTGTGAACAAGAAGGTTGCACAGATTAGGTGGTCGGTGATATGAGATGATGGGGCAGTCAGAAAAGAGGGCCCCAATTGAGGGATCATCCTGTAGGATGGAAAAGTTGTTGTTAATAGTCCTGGGGATAGGAAGTGTGTTGGGGTGGTAGGGAAGCACCAAAGGAATGCGGTTTTTACGGCAGGAGTTCCTGATTGAGTTGATGGTCTGAGGGGTGTTTTTGGCTCGGGCAAGGGCCCTGTCAATAACACTGCTGGGCTATCCTCTGTTGATGAAAAAGGAGTACATTTTGAGGACTTGGTTCTGGAAGTCGATGTCATCGCTGCATAATCGTCGTAGCTGAAGGAACTGTGAAAAGGGAGAGAGTTTTTAGTGTGTTTGGAGTGAAATGAGCTATACAGGAGATAGCTGTGTGAAACCATGGGTTTGTAATAAACCAAAGTGGAAAGTCAGGGGCAGTTGATGGAGAAGTTGATGTCTAGAAATGAAAGAGTAGTGGAAGATATGTTAACCGTGTATTTGAGGGACGGGTGGATGTTGGCGAAATGATACAGGAAGCACACAAGCTGGTTGTTGGAGCATGTGGCGGGAAGGACACAGTCTTCAATGTATCACTTGTAGAGGTCAGGGACATAGCCAGTGTAGGAAGCGAAGAAGTGTTCTTCTACCCAGCCGACAAAAATATTGGCATAGCTGGGTCCCAATCTGGTGCCCATGGCAACTCCACTCACAAGTTGGTAAAAAAGGTTATTAAATGAGAATGCATTCAGTGTGAGGACCAATTCTGCAAGGCGTACCAGGTGTGGGTGGCTGGATCAAGCATTGTGCGTTTGTCCAGCGTGTGCTTGAGGGCTGTATGGCCGTCATTATGGGGAATGACGGTGTAAAGAGATGTGATGTCCATGGTAAAAATGTAGCATTCGGGGAAGTGAAATTGGAAATCATTAAAAAGTAGGAGCACATGGTTGGTGTCCTTGATGTATGAGGGGAGACCTTCAACCAGCAGTCTCATGAGGCTGTCGAAAAAAGGCAGAGATGTAAGTAGTCTGACAGTTGCATGCTGATACAATGGGGCATCCAGGGGTGTCCAGGGATGTCCAGTTTGTGGATTTTGGGGAGGAGGTAAAATTGAGATACCTGCGGATGTTCAATGATGAGCCGGTTCGCCTCCTGGGGGAGCTCATTACTGCTGATAAGAAGGGAAATGGTGGATACCACTTCCTTCTGGTAGTCAGTGGTAGGGTCCTGTTGGAGAGGGAGGTAGGCAGAAGTGTCAGTTAGTTGTCTAGAGGCTTCAAAGATATATACAGATGCAGCCATTCAAAGTGTGCAGTACAGACACGTACTGCGGGTAATTGGCTACGTCATCGCTCATCATAACACGGTACGTGATTTGCTGACCCAGAGGGGCACTCGTGGTGCGTTGGTCGGTCGTAGAAAGATTTAAATGTCTTTACTGTGCCCGTTTTAGTATTGAATATTTATATGGAATTTTACCACTGAAGGGAAATCTTAGTAGCTAAGCATCAAAAGAATAGGAGCATAATGTGTGTGAAGGCCATAAACGATATTAATTTTGTTACATAAACATACAGTATTACAGTATATGGATGGTGTTGGTACTTTAAAGAAAAAAATACACACCAGTATTCAATTTCTCCCTAAACATTTAAAGCATCGAAGTCTTTAACTAACGTGAAATAACGTGTATAAAAAGTGGTAGTTTTAAGCTTTTCTGCAAATACGCTAGATACCGGAGTCAACAAGCATACTTTTAGAATTTGATTAATAGGGAATATAATATGGAATCACGTATCTAAAGAAATTAATAACGATATAATTATGTTCATGTACTACAACACAATAGTACATGCTGTACAATGTCTTTTGATACTGTTTGTGTAGGGCTGTTTCACTACTCCTCATGTAATCTTGCAGGTGGTACTGTGGTCTAGGTGCCTGACTTCTAAACCACAGGTTGGGTGTTCAAATCCTGCTGATGCCAAAATGGAAGAGCAATGTTATGGACAATTAATTGACTTTCTATATTTCGAAATATCACAACATGTTCTAATTTAAGTCATTTTTTAATAACAATGAATAGTTGTAAATTGTAAATACGACATTTACATTGGCATTAGTAATTTTTCACTTGAGTGTATGGAGGATTGTCACTGTCACTGAGAGAAGACCCCCCCTCTTAGGCTGCGCAAATGATCTTTTAGATTTTTATAGAGAAATGGAGGCTGTACAGTATGTGTTACAGTATAAACATTTACTGTCAAACTTAAAATCAGCAATTGATTTAAAGACGATCTGTCAAAGCGCAATGAAACCTATTACTTGATTCTTATGGACGCCCGGTCCCACCAGGGATTAAAAAAAAACATGCAATAGCGTATCTAAAGAAATAACAGTATAACTATGTTCGTGCACAAACAGTAGCATGTTACATTATTACTTTGGGTGTCTTTTCTTGCCAGAAAGCTCTAAACTGCATTTTGAGTGCAGTTTTTGACTTTTTTAAAATTACAACCCATAAACAAAGCTGATACTGTTTAGACTTTTAATTATTTTAAACTGTATTACAGCAGCACAATGCACAATGCAACATAAATCGCTACCTTTGTCTTCTGCGTAATAATGTTCAGAAATAAGAAATTAGATTGCTCATAAATCTAATCACTTATTCTACATTAACACAGCGTAATTGCTCTCTGAAAATGCTCTTTTTCTTGTTCGTTTTGGAGACCTTGATCGAAACTGATTTGAGATGTCAGAATGGATTTATTTTCTGTGTATTTCCCTGTGCGCATTTCCTACATTGCTTCATTTGTTTAGATTTTAACTTTATATTTAGGCTCAGGATTTCAACTATAAATCTTACACTAATTACTAGCAGTAAATACTGATGTTTTGCTCCCTCTTACCACGAAAATATATATGTATTGTAGCTGGAATGAACTTTTTTCTTCGTGTCTCTACCTACTGCGACTCGAACAGGCACCCAGAGGTGGGGGGTGCGTCTTTCCACCTCCATAACTAAAATGCCAAATAGGAGTGGTGCAGCACGGTTTTCATCACTCTCTGTGGGAGTGCTGACAAATTAAACCGGTTTCACAGGTATTTTCAAAGTAGAAGGGTCTAGCAAAGTCATGTACCATAAAAGTATGGTAGTTAAAAACTGTGAATAATTTTGCTTGGGTTGAAATAAAGTCGATGTTTTCTCTTTTGGGTAGACTTGACTATTTAGCCATGAGATATACAATAGATCGTCATTAAACAACCTTATGTTTATTAATCTTCCTTGTTATGCACAGTGGGAATGGTAATGTAATGGGAATTAATTTAATCACAGAGATCTCTCTAGTCGGGGCGCGGGAGAGCCGGCAGGCAGGCGGTGGGTAACGGAGAAGAAAATAAAGGCAGCTTTTAACTCCGCTAGTCTGAGTTTTTGTGTCCGTCATCGTTACACTATCATTCTGTCCATTGAAATCCTGTTTATATGTGACCTTTCAGAACACCTATCTGTTTTCTTCCTAGCACAATTTATGAGCACTCTGTGATTAAATTAATTCTCATTACATTATCATTCTCACTGTGCATAACAAGGAAGATTAATAAACATAAGGTTGTTTAATGACAAACTATTGTTTATCTCATGGCTAAATAGTCAAGTCTAGCCAAAAAGAGAAAACATCGACTTTATTTAAACTCCAGCAAAAGTATTAATGGTTTTTAAATACCATACTTTTATGGTACATGACTTTGCTAAAATGTATTTAAAAATAAAAATGATTACAAACGCCAGCGGAGAGAGAGAGAGACACACACAGTTTTTCATTTTCAAAAAGTAATTGTTTTTTACTTTGTCAGCACCCAGACAAACGCAAACGCGTTTTTAATAAAATGCTTTTATTCATTCTTTATCAGACTCACATTCCCGAATGTTCCGCCCCCCCCCCGATCGCCCTGCTGAACAATCCTAGGAAGAACACGAAACAGCCTGTTAATAAAATTGTTGTAATTTTGTTCGGTCAGTTCTTCCTCCCAGAATTTGTAGATCACATTGATCAGTTATTGCTTTGTGCTGGGTTTAGCTCGGTGACATTGGAACACAGCGACTCAGACACCTGTTGAATGGAAAGGGACACTTTAATGTTCTGTACGGCTGGCACAGCACCCCACCACGCCAGCGCCCCAGCAGAGAGAGAGAGACACACACACCGGTTTGCATTGTCAAAAAGTAATTGTTTTTTTACTTTTGTACCAATTTTTGTTACATTCCTCTTGTTTAACAGGAATGTTTTGTTTCTGGACAGACTGTTAGACTAGAGGAAAAGAGCGCCTCCTTCTTCGAAGCATTTCGTTGTTCCGATCACAAATTCTTTTCCAGTCGCACGAAGTAAGTGTTGAGAATCTTCGATTCACCATGCTACTAATGGTTTCTCGGAGATTGCAAGGCAAGGCACTTTTGCCTCTGGACCCATCGAAATTTACTGATGTGGTTCACCCTCAGTAAATTTCAAAAGTCACAAGATTTCGAAACATGAGGGTGGCGTAGCGGTCGGCTCTCGCTTTCCCATCTATACCGATGCACTGCAACCCCCCCTCTTTCTCTTGAGTGATGGGCAACAGTTGGATATCTGGGAGAATTGTTCGTCCCACTGGTGTCTGTGAATTCCGCTCTGTAAACAGTGCTTCCTGAGGGGAGATAGACGGCGGGGACAGCATCAGCCAATTCCTGCGCGGTGGTGAGCAGAGAGGCTGGGATGGAGTGGCCTGAGGCGGTGTGTGCTCTGTGGGGGGCAGAGCTTCCTCCAGTCATTGTAACCTGCGGGGCGGGGTGAGGCACTTATCGGGAGACAGCTGATCTATCGTTTGACTGCCGGAACATACTGTCTCCTTCTTCTGCATCTTCAGGAGTGTCTCTTACCTCCCAATCCTCCCCAGTAATGCGTCGTACTGCTCCCGCTGCTGCCAAAAAGTCTCCATACAGGTTCTGCTTCTACAGGTTGGCACCCTGGCCAGTGGCCGAGAGCAGAGACCCATAGCCTGTGGCAAAATAACATAATTCATGTAAGAAATAAAGTCACACAGTAGTATTCATCAGTTGCGGAACAGACGTCAAAATAAACTTTTCTTTTCATCCGTCTTACCGCTTTCTTTTTTACTGTCCTGGTAGATTTCGAAGATCGTTTCGCCCGTGCAGTGTTTTCCTGAAGAACAGGCTGCGAAGAAATATTTATCATTGAATGTATAATTCAAAACGGCAATAATACCTTGTAATATGCGCTATAATTGCATATTTCAGATGAAGTCTGCTGTATTTGCTTACCCTTCGCTCTTTGCAAGCTGGGGCGGCAGAAGCACCTCGTCTCTTCCCGTAAAAGGTCTTGGTCTCCATTATGTACTATGGTCACTGTAGTGCAGGCTTGCAGTTTTTTTTTGTGATGGGAACTCACCCAATCCCTTGGTGTATTTATGCTATATTCTCATGTACGGTTAGAATGTGTTCATTGTCTTCCAATGAAAGACAGGTTCCTTTCGCCGAAGTCGGGAGACATTAGAAGCTTGCCACACCCGGACAGTTAAACCAACGCATTAGCACATTAAAGCTATCCCATTGAGGAGCCGGGCGCAATAATTGTTTTGTTCCTTGATTTTCTGATCTGCAAGGCCATTTGGCTGCAGAGAATGTGAATTCTGTCTGGCATTGCCAGATTGTGAAAAAATAAAAGTATTTAAATCAAGATGGGGGTTAAGGGAGTCGTCTCTATGACACTCTCCCTTATAAAATTAACGTGAAACAAAACAAAAACTAAAAATAAGATACAATCTACAGACATTCACAACATTCACAACATACCTGACTGAGAAAGCTTTAGGGAACTTAACAGGTTTTAAGGCTTTCTGTGTTTCCCTTCCAAAGTTCAAAGAGGACATTGAGTGTTTCCTGGATTTTGCTGGTTATTAAAGATTTATTAATTACATCACCACCACTGGCCGTGGGGCCATGGGGTGAGACAGGGCTGCAGCCTGAGCCCAGGCCTGCAGGCCTGCAGGCCTGCAGCCTGAGCCCAACACTGTTTACTATCTTTATCAACGAATTAGCAGGAATGTTGGAACAATCTGCGGCTCCTGGTCTCACACTACACGACACAGAAATCAAGTTCCTGTTCCATGCAGATGACCTGGTCCTGCTGTTGCCCACAGAACAGGGGCTGCGGCAGAACCTGGCACTGCTGGAGCAGCACTGTCAGACCTGGGTGCTGACAGTCAATTTTGGACAAGACCAGAGTTATGGTTTTCCAGAAAAAAGCCAGACCTCAGGGAAACAGGTACAAATTCACACTTAACAACAACACATTTGAGCACTCATCCAGCTACACATATCTCTGCATATCACATACTGTATCACATATACTGTACTGTACCATCAGCTCATCTGGAAGTTTTGACCTGGCAGTGAAGGCACTGAGGGAGAAGGCACTCAGGGCTTTCTACGCAATAGGAAGGAGGCTCGTCAACATCAATCCACCAACAAGAATCTGGCTCCAAATATTTGAAAGTGTAGTCCAACCCATTGCCCTATACGGTAGTGAAGTGTGGGGTCCCCTCACAGACCAGGATTACACTCAATGGGACAAACACCCCACAGAAACTCTGCACATGGAGATCTATAGAAACATCCTCCTTGTGCAGAGAAAAACACCTAACAACGGGTGCAGGGCCAGATTAGGCCAGTACCCACTATTGATAAACATACAGAAAAGAATATTAAAGTATTGGCTTTGATATTAGCTGTACAGAACATTAAAGTGCCCCTTTCCATTCAACGGGTGTCTGAGCCGCTGTGTCCTATCTTCTGACAGTTGCTGTTGTGAATGTCTGTAGAGTGTATCTTATTTTTAGTACTATATTTTTATATTATATTCCCTATTAATCAAACTCTAAGAGTATGTATCGGCTTGTCCCCCCCTCTCCCACCCCTCTCTGTGTACAGTAGAGCCTCCTGTCCTGGATGGTGGAGCCCATACAGCTGTGTCTGGAGAGTATCAGCTTCAACCACACGGCTGGACAGCTTGTTCCCCCCTCCCATCCCTCTCTGTGTACAGTAGAGCCTCCTGTACTGGCTGGACAGGAGGCTCTACTGTACACAGAGAGGGACGGGAGGGGGGAACAAGCTGTCCAGCCGTGTGGAATGCTACAGAACCCTAAACAGACAATACACACTAGCCGAATATTTGACCAAGATATCCAGACACAGATGAATGAGCTCCACCAGCCAGGACAGGAGGCTCCACTGTACATAAAGAGGGGTGAGAGGGGGGAACAAGCTGCCCAGCCATGTGGAATGCTACAGAACCCTAAACAGACAATACACACTAGCCGAATATTTGACCAAGATATCCAGACACAGCTGGATGAGCTCCACCAGCCAGGACAGGCAAATAAGATACACTCTACAGACATTCACAACAGCGACATATCATAAAACATTTGCACATATTATTAAATTATTACTTGTTTTTCAGGAAGTTAAAAAAGCACTTGAATTACTTATCCAGTCTCTCGAAATAAAATTATTTTTCAAGCAATGTAACTAATGTCGGGAAATGTGTTTTTTTTAATCTAACATTGACAGCCCCATCTTAAATCTTAAGATCTTAAAGCTCTTTTCTCTCTATTTGAATTGTGGCGATTCAAACAACTTGGGTTAACAAGTGGTCTCAAAGTCACCAAGCTCACAGAGCTTCAACAACAGATGACAACTTCCTTAGTCCTTCCTTAGTCTTCCAGAAATTGTCAGACGGGGCGGGGGACACTCGGGAATGTGAGTTACAGTATGTGAGTTAGATTATGAATGAATAAAAACATTTTATTAAAAACACGTTTGCGTTTGTTTGGGAGCTATATTATGTATTTTTCATATATAAGATATAATGATGTGTTCCTGCTTACACATTACACGACTTTAAAAGCTATAAAAACAGGTTTCGATTTGTGTCTTTTTCACATTATCTGGCGAGCCTTGTTTTGTCAAAGAACCAGAGATCACTTCGCTTTCAAAGGAAAGCACAGACTTTGAAAAGGCCGCAAATGTATTAGCAAGGGTAAATTGCACTATGGACTGTACAAAGAAATGTAAAATAGTCTTCTTTAGGTGTGAGGGCAGGAGTGGATTGCAGCAGGCATACTCAGCAAATAACAAGAAAACAAAGAACAGGGCAGGTGAGACGAGTATCCAGACAGTGAATGATCAGAAAAAGGAAACAATTGTTACGCCCGGCTTTTCAACGCAATTTTTTTTAACATGCTAATGCATCAGACACATTTCCTGGCGTATTGTGTTTTAAATAAATATCGGTATGGTGTAAGTTTTATCTGTACCATACTGTATACAGGTACAGACTTCAAGCTGCACCACTGCATCGCTTTGGTAAGGAGACAGACTATGGCCAAAATCACGAAGACTCTCTCACACCAAATAATGAAGATGAAAAGAAACGGGAAGTCAACACAAGACATTGTACAGCATTTGGCTTCGATGGACATCTTCGTTTGTGAAAGCACAGTGAGACGACATTATAAAGGGGAGAGGAGGCAAAGAGAATCTAAACTGAGGACGATTCAACGGTAAATAACTTTCTAAAAATACTTTTCTTGCATGTAAATACAACTACGCACATTATTTTTATAACTAACTGTTGATCTCTTTTTTTTTCAAGTCCTATTGTGCGAGCCATCAACAGACTGAAGGATGAAAATGATAAGCTATCGGCGGTGCAAGTTCAAAGACGGCTATAGGCTGACCTCGGTGCGAGCATGAGTCCGACATCGATAAGAAGAGTGCACAGAAGGCTTGGATGGAGATACAAAAAAAAAAACACATGCCCCATGATAAGGGTAAAAAACAAAGGAGGAAGACTCAAACAAGTGCTCCAATGGATTGAACAGGGGGAGGCATTTCATGATGTACTTTTCACCGATGAAACAACAGTGGCTCTGGAACAGTTTTCAACAATGTCATTTTGTAAAAAGGGGAGATATGTGGACAAGCCAAAGCCCAAACATCCACTGAAGGTTCACGTCTGTGGGGGTATATCTAGAAGAGGCCCGGGACCACTTCTTATTTTCGGAGGAATTATGGATCGTGAATTCTTCGAGGAAGTCGTAGTCACACAGCATGCCACTCCATATATCAGGGAGCACTATGGATCAAGGCACCATCTCTTTCAAGACAACAATCCGAAACACACAGCAGCAAGGGCAAGGCTTGTAGCAGAAGGAGTGAACTTGGTGAAAACTCCAGCCCAATCCCCAGATTTAAATCCAATAGAGATGGTTTGGCGTTCGCTGAAAGACTATGTTCGGAAAACTGCTAAACCCAGCACAAAGCAAGAACTGATCGATGCGATCTACAAATTCTGGGAGGAAGAACTTACCGAAGAAAATTGCAACAATTTTATTAACAGGCTGTTTCTTGTTCTTCCTAGGATTGTTGACCGGGGCGGGGGACATTCGGGAATGTGAGTCTGATAAAGAATGAATAAAAGCATTTTATTAAAAAAAAATGTATTAATAACGATATAATGTATATCTCATGGCATAATAGTCAAGTCTACCCAAATGAGAAAACATCGACTTTATTTAAACCCAAGCAAAATTATTCATGGTTTTTAACTACCATACTTTTATGGTACATGACTTTGCTAGACCCTTCTACTTTGAAAATACCTGTGAAACCAGTTTAATTTGTCACAGCCAGCACTCCCGCAGAGAGTGATGAAAACCGCACTGCGCCACTCCTATTTGGCATTTTAGTTATGGAGGTGGAAAGACGCACCCCCCACCTCTGGGTGCCTGTTCGAGTCGCAGTAGGTAGAGACACGAAGAAAAAAGTTCATTCCAGCTACAATACATATATATTTTCGTGGTAAGAGGGAGCAAAACATCAGTATTTACTGCTAGTAATTAGTGTAAGATTTATGGTTGAAATCCTGAGCCTAAATATAAAGTTAAAATCTAAACAAATGAAGCAATGTAGGAAATGCGCACAGGGAAATAAACAGAAAATAAATCCATTCTGACATCTCAAATCAGTTTCGATCAAGGTCTCCAAAACGAACAAGAAAAAGAGCATTTTCAGAGAGCAATTACGCTGTGTTAATGTAGAATAAGTGATTAGATTTATGAGCAATCTAATTTCTTATTTCTGAACATTATTACGCAGAAGACAAAGGTAGCGATTTATGTTGCATTGTGCATTGTGCTGCTGTAATACAGTTTAAAATAATTAAAAGTCTAAACAGTATCAGCTTTGTTTATGGGTTGTAATTTTAAAAAAGTCAAAAACTGCACTCAAAATGCAGTTTAGAGCTTTCTGGCAAGAAAAGACACCCAAAGTAATAATGTAACATGCTACTGTTTGTGCACGAACATAGTTATACTGTTATTTCTTTAGATACACGATTGCATGTTTTTTTTTAATCCCTGGCGGGACCGGGCGTCTATAAGAATCAAGTTATACAGATGCAGCCATTCAAAATAAGCGGGGTATGCTGCTGTATAACACGGTGGGCGTGTCGCAGTACACCCCATCATACCGTATGCAAATTAGATTATGTTAATAGTTTTAGCTAATAGCCGATTTTGGCACGCCTGTAGCATTTTCACGAAATCTCCTAGAGTTGTGAGAACACTTGCTTTGTGTATAAAGTACATTGTGAATGTTTTCACAGCCTTCACTTTGTCGTTTTTATGCCATTTTTTTTACCACGCACGAATATTCCTATGTCCGTATCTTCGCAAGGGAATCAGTGCGAATTGTAATACTAATTAAATGACCGCGGGCACTTTCCACCCCCTCTACATTCTCAGAGTAGAACAGACTAACCTTCTAATGAAAGACGGTCCACCCCACCCCAACACACACACAGGAAAATTGCCCACAGGCACTTAAACTTAATATGGTCAGTAACAGTAAACAGTAACATGGTCAGAAGGAGCACGTACAAACGTTTCCGAAATAACCACATGTAAGACTCTGATGCTTAAAATGTTTAGGGAGAAAGTGGAATACTGGTGTGTATTTTTTCTTTAAACTACCAATACCAGCCATATACAGTCTGTAACGTAGGGATTTCTATATGTCTTTATTTAGTGGTTACATTAGTGACAAAGGCTAAACTTTTAGCTTCAGTAACGCGTGCGCCGTATGGCATACATGTTTCTTTTGGTTTTGCTTGTTCACATATCTCCCCTTTTTATAAAATGACATGGTTGAAAACTGTTCCAGAGCCACTGTTGTTTCATCAGTGAAAAGTACATCATGAAATGCCTCTCCCTGTTCAATCCACTGGAAAAAAGAGAAGGAGCATAAAGCGTCTGATGGTCATAAACGATATTCATTTAGGAACAGCATCAGAGATATGTTTTTAACTGCACTGCATCGGAGAGAATACCATAGTGTGTGTTTTTTTTTACTCCCTGGCGGAAACTGGCTTCCATAAGAATCAGTATGGCTCAGAGATTAAATAAAACTTCACTCGCACCAAACAAATGTATATTTCTAAATATCACAACATGATCGAATTTAAGTCATTTTAATAACAATGAATAGTCACCTATGCGTTACAATATAAACATTTATATTGATTTAAATCGCATTTAAATCGCCTTTATTAAAAACCCATAAATAAAGCTGATACTGTTTAGACTTTTAATTATTTAAAACTGTATTACAGCAGCACAATGCACAATGCAACGTAAATCACTATCTTTGTCTTCTGTGTAATAATGTACACCTCTCTGTCCAGCAAATTAACAATAGTAATAATAATGAACTTTATTGTATATGGCGCCTTTAAAGGTGGCTCCTCAAAGCGCTTTACAGGTTAAAAACAATACTGTTAGGCTGGGCAAACGATTTTTTTTTTTAAGAAATACAAAATGAGATATAATGATGTGTTCCGGCTTAGACATTAACGAAGAGCATAACACGTGGGCGGCGTAGCGGTCGGCTCTGGCTTTCCCATCTACTGTATACCGATGCACTGCAAATACAACCCCCCTCTCTGCGGGAGTGTTTGCTGTGACGAATTAAACCGGTTTCACAGGTATTTTCAAAGTAGAAGGGGGCGAGATTTCCAGCGAAAGACACCTCCCCCCTTCAAAAACCCAGTAAGTACAGTACTTACTAGTTAAGAAAACTAGGCTCCTCAATGAAATCGCTTTAACATGCTAATGCATTGGTGTAACAGTCCAGGCGTGGCAGGCTTCTAATGTCAACTCGACTACGACGAAAGGAACCCTTTTTTCATTGGAAGACAGTGAACATATTCTAGCCCTAAATGAATTAATAGCAAACATGGTTTACATAAAAGACATTTTTCCAAGAAAGTTTAGCCTTTGTCACTAATGAAACCACTAAATAAAGACATAAATATAGAAATCTTAAGATTTTTAAAATACATGACTTTGCTAAAATTTATTTAAAAATAAAAACGATTACAAACGCCAGGGGAGAGAGAGAACAGGGGAGGGATGTTGGTTTTGCATAAGGGGCGGGGCTATGGAAATGAGGTCTATTTGGAAATGTGGAGTTACATGTTCTGGCTGTTTGTGAATTATCGTTGTTGAGTATGGAGTGTTGAGGTATTGATTTTGTGTAATGCTTTATGTTGAAAATTGAGGTGGATTTTGTTTATAATGAGGATAAACTGGGATGGGAGGAGGGTTTGGTTTTGCATAAGGGGCAGGATTATGATAACTGGAGGAATTTGAGAGAGTTTAATGGTTTGATATATTTGATTTTGTATTGTGGTTGTTATCTATGTTTTTGGTTGGTATTATGTTTATAGGGTTGTTTTTGTTGGTTGGTCATTATTATGGTTATTAATAATACGATCTATAGTTGAAATCTGAGCCTAAATAAAAAGAAAAAGCATTTTCAGAGAGCAATTACGCTGTGTTTATGTAGAATAAGTGATTAGGTTTATGAGCAATCTAATTACTTATTTGTTTAAAACGCTATATAAAATAAAGTTTATTATTAATTTGCTGGACAGAGTGGTGAACATTATTATGCATAAGACAAAGATAACGATCCTGATCAGTTTAGAAATCTGTGTACGCTGTAAGGTTTTTACTTCTTAATTAAACTTTTAAAATACACGTTTCGAATAGAAAGAAATCCTCTTCCTGGTACAGTATGTATAGCAAACCAGCACGTCTTTTTTCTCCAATCAGAGGGGTGTCAGATGGTGTCAGCCAATCACCATTCTGAAGCCCTACCATAATCTCTGGTATGGGGAGACCCCAGAATTCTGTCCGATAGTTTATGTAGATAGATGATAGATACTTTTATTGATCCCGTGAGGGAAATAAAGTAAATCATTTTCATTTTAGGAAATTATTAAACTCTCGGTTAAAAGCAAAGGCGATTGTCTGTTATAGTGGACATAAAAACAAGAGTTCGCTGGCATTATATCCTAGAAGACACAGACCGGTGCCAGACCGGGAGAATGCCCGCAGCATAAAAGAAAACGCCTGATGAACTAGGGATTAGACAGTTTCCAAGTGCTTGTACAATCGATGGAAATGTTCAAATAAATGTGCAAAAGAAATAAACAAAATAATCATTTATTTCTTTATCATATTAGCTAGCTAATGTCCTCTCTTTGCTAGTTAGTGGCTGTGTTTCTGCGTTGGGTAGCAACAAGTGACTGTTCTCAGGCAGAAGATGTAAACAGCTTAATTTTCGTGTTAAATAATTTTTTTAAATCAAAATTAATTCTATACAGTAATCGCATATTGGGGGACCGTTTCATAAAACTTTCATGCTTAAAATGTTTAGGGAGAAATGGAAGACTGGTGTGTATTTTTTCTTTAAACTACCAAGACCAGCCATACACAGTACAGTTTACGTACATACAGTAATGTTTATGTTCCTAAATTAATATCGTTTATGACCTTCAGATGCGTTATGCTCCTCTTCTTTTTATGCTCAGCTACTAAAATTTCCCTTTAGTGGTAAAATTCCATATTAATATTCAAAACTAAGCGGATTAAAATGTGCACAGTAAAAAGATAAAATGATTAAATCTTTTCACTAACAACCAATGCACCACAAGTGCCCCTGTCGGTCATTTTGGCCAGCCAATCACTTACCGCGGTGCCCTGCGGTGGCTTGTGGGTAGTTTACCGTACCGCGGGTTTGTACCATGCATTTTGAATGGCTGCATCTGTAGATTTCATTGTGCTTTGACAGAAACCAAATTTCCCAAATTTAATATGTGCTTTTCTATATTTATTGTCAATTAATTGTCCATAATATTGCTATTCTATTTTTTCAAAGAAATGTTTGTTAAAATAAAATTCACAACACCTGCTGGATTTGAACACCCAACCTGGGGTTTAATAGTCAGGCACATAGACCACAGGTCCACATGAGGAGTGGTGAAATAGCCCTACACAAACAGTATCAACAGACATTGTACAGCGTATACTATTCTTGTGTTGCAGTACATGAATATAATGATATCGTTGTTAATTTCTTTATATACGCCATTCCATATTATATTACCTATTAATCAAATTCTAAAAGTATGCTTGTTGACTCCGGTATCGAGCGATTTCGCAGAAAAGCTTAAAACTACCACTTTTTATACACGTTATTTCACATGTTAGTTACTGTAATACTGTATGTTTATGTAACAAAATCAATATCGTTTATGGCCTTCACACACGTTATGCTCCTATTCTTTTTATGCTCAGCTACTAAGATTTCCCTTCAGTGGTAAAATTCCATATAAATATTCAATACTAAAATGGGCACAGTAAAGACATTTAAATCTTTCTACGACCGACCAACGCACCACGAGTGCCCCTGTCTGTCAACCAATCACGTTGGAGCGATGACGCAATGAAGTAGCCAATTACCCGCAGTACTTGTCTGTGCCGTGCACTTTGAATGGCTGCATCTGTATACAGATGCAGCCATTCAAAGTGCGAGGTACAAAACCATACCGCAGGCAAATCATCATACCGCGGTACGTGATTGGCAGGCCAATCGTGGTACATTGGTCGGTCATGGAAAGATTAATCATTTAATGTCTTTACCGTGCATGTTTTAATCCACTTAGTATTGAATATTTATATGGAATTTTACAACTAAAAAGAAGTTTTAGTAGCTGAGCATAAAAAGAATAGGAGCATAACGCATCTGAAGGTCATAAACAATATTAATTTAGGAACATAAACATTATGCAAACTGTATATTGCTGGTCTTGGTATTTTAAATACACCAGTATTCCATTTCTCCCTAAACATTTTAAGCATCAAAGTCTTACATGTGGTTATTTCGGAAACGTATTTTCGTGCTCCTTGCTCCTTCTCACCATGTTACTGTACGTCTATACAGTATACAGTACATTGTGCAAAAAGTGATAGTTTTAAGCTTTTCTGCAAATACGCTCGATACTGGAGTAAACGAGCATACTTTTAGAATTTGATTAATAGGGAATATAATATGGAATTGCGTATCTAAAGAAATTAATAACGATATAATTATATTCATGTACTGTAACACAAACAGTAGTATATCTATTGATATGTGTACGGCTGTTTCACGAGATGACATGTGATGATGTTAGTGGCACGATGGTTTAAGTGCCTGCCTTATAAGTGAGAGGTTGGCTATTCAAATCCAGTTATCGCCACAAGTTTTCTTTTAACAAACATTTCTTTGAAAAACTAAAATAGCAATATTATGGACACTCTATTGACTTTTTTATATTTCTTAATATCACAACATGTTGGAATCTAAGTCAGTTTTTAATAGCAACAAATAGTAACCATCTTTCCCTCTGAATCGCTCCAATAGCAGGAACCTGTATCGTGTGGATCGTGTGGATCCCTTTAGATCTCCCTTCAGATTTAAAAGGTTGTTAATAATATCTTCAGTGTTGCATCTTCCCAGTTTAGCTGGTCTTTTGCTACCTACGCATGCTTACACAGCTCTCTAGGTAAATTATCATACTTGACTGAAAAAGCTTCAGAGAACTTAACATTTTTATTATCAACAAATTACAAATACGACGTTTTCATTGGCGTTATTAATTTTTCACTTGAGTGTATGGAGAAGTTTCAGCTGTCAATGAGAGCAGACCCACCCTCTTAGGCTGGGCAAATTATTTTTTTTATTTTTTTTTAAAAAGAAACAAAAAAATAGATATAATGATATAAACATTTACTGCAATACAATACTGGAATGTTTCGGCTGTGAATCCTTCTTCAGATGTGAGGGTCTTCAGCTCAAAATGAAACGCTTGGAGTTTGTAATGTAGGGCACTCTGAACGGGTTAAACTTTAATACAGGAAAAATATATTTCCCAGAACCTACAGTATACTGATTCTTATGGAAGCCAGTTTCCGCCAGGGAGTAAAAAAAAACACGCTATGGTATTCTCTCCAATGCAATGCAGTTAAAAAATATCTCTGATGCTGTTCCTAAATTAATATTGTTTATGACCATCAGACGCTTTATGCTCCTTTTCTTTTTTCCAATGGATTGAACAGGGAGAGGCATTTCATGAGAGAGACACAGAGAGACACACACACTTTTTCATTGACAAAAAGTAACGCCACACTCTCTTGTTTAAAGCACTATATCTCTTCCCTTTAAAAGGAGGAGACACTTTACAGTTTAACTCTTCACTTCACAGAGAAATTTCACCAGAGCCATTTCTCTTCTTGTGTCTAATTTTTAGTTTAGCAGGATTCAAGCAGGATTTCAGATGAAAGGCAGTGACCTCAAGCAAGTCCAAATCATAGTTGAACCCGTTCAGAGCCTACATTACATTTTAGCGTTTCATTTTGAGCTGAAGACCCTCACACCTGAAGAAGGCTTCACAGACGAAATGTTGCGTTTTCTCTCTTCTCTTTTAAGCATGTGTACGATGCTGCAATACAGTTTAAAATAATTAAAAGTCTAAACAGTATCAACTTGAATTCTTATCTCTATTAATATAACTATCAAGTGGTATTAAATAAATACAGCTTTTTAGTATAGATTACACTTTTCTAAAATATATTTAAAAAATAAAAACGATTACAATCTAATCTTTCCACGTTTGATCCCAAGATCTCCAAAAATATAAATCTAAACGGGGAGAAAGCTATGCTGAAAGTTATTAAGATACTTAGAAGACAAAGACAATGATTTACGTTGCATTTGTCAGATTGTGAATCAATAAAGACATTTAATTAAACACGCGTTTGCGATTTAAATCAAAATGGGGATAACGGGGACTTGCAGTGCATTGGCAAAGATGGGAAAGCCAGAGCCGACCGCTGCGCCGCCCTCATGTTTCGAAATCTTGTGACTTTTGAAATTTACTGGGGGTTGAAAATACCTGTGAAACCAATTTGTTTACAAACAATGTAGACACAGAGACTCAGACAGTAGCAATAGCAATTAGCAATAGCAGAATAGCAATATTATGGACACTCTATTGGCTTCACAGCCGAAATGTTGCGTTTTTTCTCTTCTCTTTTATGCATACGTACGATGTTGTAATACAGTTTAAAATAATTAAAAGTCTAAACAGTACCAACTTGAATTCTTATCTCTATTAATATAACTTTCAAGTGGTATTAAATAAATACAGCTTTTTAGTATAGATTACACTTTTCTAAAATGTATTGTAATGAATTCGGGTTCGGTGTGGATGAACACAGAGACTCAGACTCAAAAACGGCGCTTTATTTCTTTCTCTGTCACCACCTGCCAGCCAGCACTCCCACACCCAGACAAGAGGGAGACCCAACAGCCGCCCCCTCAGAGAGAGTGCGCCAGTGAACGCGAGCCAGAGAGAGCTGTACCAGCTGTACAGAAAAATAAAGTGCCCTTTTTCATTCAACGAGTGTCTGAATCACTGTGTCCGTCCTATATAATAATGCCACAATATGTCTATGTGTCGCAAAAAACTGACTTGCTTTAACTAAATATATTTACTAATCCTTTCACCTGGCAATAGACGTGAATGCCCAACTATCTGAGAAGCCCTCAGTGAAACCAAAAGAACCACAATTGAACGAGTGTTGATAATAAGAGAGAGAAGAGAGAAATAATAAGAGTCCCCGTTACCCCCATTTCGATTTAAATCGCAAGCATGTGTTTAATTAAATGACTTTATTGATTCACAATCTGACAATGCAATGTAAATCGTTATCTTTGTCTTCTGCATAATAATGTTCACCTCTCTGTCCAGGATATTTCATTTTATTGCACTTTGACAGATCACCTTATAATCAGTTGTTATCAGAATATCCCCCCCTCCAGAAATCCTTTTTTTTTGTTTTGCTTACAGTGGGGTCAATGTAAACATTACACCTCTGTAATAAAAAGTTCTATACAAATGCAGAGAATCATCATTACATACTATATCACTATATATGTGTTTGTTATCTTAGCTTGTAACACAAAGTTGATCAGTTATCAAATGGCTGATCTTGTATTATCTGCTCAGTAATTATTATTTTATTGATTTAAATATTGTTTTTATTCATTGAGTATGTCAATTATGTTGTTCACTTGCATTTTTATGGAATACCGTTGTGAATAATAAGCAAAATAATATTTGAGTGGTAGAACTGTCGGTGTGCATTGGCTGCAAAGAAACTAGCAAAGGTTAATTGCACTATGAACAGCATACAGAAATGTAAAATAGTCTTCTTTAGGTGTGAGGGCAAGAGTGGATAGTAGCAGGAATAAACAGCAAATCACAGGAGAACAAAGGGCAGGGCAGGTGAGAAAGAGTATCCGAACAGTGAGAGATCAGTAGGAAGAGGTGTGAAGATGAAATCGGTAAACGAATGCAGTGATTTAAAAAATAGATCGGTCTTCTATTGAGAGTGGGGGGGAAAGTGTAATTTGCCTGATACAACTATTAAGAGTACTATAAGAATTTAATCTTAAAGAAGTCTAAAGAACACTGAACAGCAGACTGTTGCTAGCTTCCGACAAGACAGACCATAGCTTTTCCACTTTTTTGTTTCCCTTTAGTTTCCATACCGGCCATGTAATACACGGCATTGTGGAATTGAAGTTTATTTTAAAGGGGACATAGAAAAACTAGGAACTAGAGAAATGAAGAAAGGCTTTTTTCAATAGAATTAATGAATGCACATCCTGTTCACTGGGTTATTTAAATCCAGATTGAGCAATCTCCAATACGTTCAGAATTTGACAGCCAGAATCCTGTATTGCTTTTAGATGCCACTTTTAAAGGTGCTATATAAAATAAAGCAATATAGTTAAAGTAACTTAAAGTATATATTTAAAGTATTAATTTAACAATATATATACATGTTTTATGATATGTCTATGTTGTGAATGTCTGTAGATTGTATCTTATTTTTAGTTTTTGTTTTGTTTCACGTTAATTTTATAAGGGAGAGTGTCATAGAGAAGACTTCCTTACCCCCATCTTGATTAAATCGCAAACCTGTGTTTCATAAAATACTTTCATTTTTCACAATCTGACAATGCCAGACAGAATTCACATTCACTGTGCCCAAATGGACTTGCAGATCAGAAAATCAAGGAAGAAAACAATTATCACACCCGGCTTCTCAATGGAATTGCTTTAACTTGCTAATGCGTTACTGTAACAGTCTGGGTGTAGCAAGCTTTTAATGTCTCCTGACTTGGGCGAAAGAAACCCGTCTTTCATTTGAAGACAATGAACATATTCTACCCGTACATGAGAATGTAATGCTGGCACGCGGGCGAGGTGGGGTGCCGTATCAGCTGTACAGAAAATTAAAGTGCCCTTTTTCATTTAACGAGTGTCTGAGTCACTGTGTCCGTCCTATATGATAATGCCACTATATTATAAATGCCCCTTAAGCTGGGCAATCGAATTTTTTAATTTAAAAGAAAATAAAAATGAGATGTAACGATGTGTTCCTGCTTAACTTAAAAATTGCATGACTTTAAAAGCGATAAAAATAGGTTTCGATAGTTAATGACCACTTTTTCTTCACGAAAAACAATTCAGGCACAGAAGGGTTAAAAAGAAAGTCAGACAGGCAGGGGGGATGATAATGATATCAGAGCACCCTACATTACAAACTCCAAGCCTTTCTTTTTGAGCTGAAGACCCTCACACCTGAAGAAGGATTCACAGCCGAAACGTTGCAGTATTGTATTGCAGTAAATGTTTATATCATTATATCTAATTTTTTATTTCTTTTTTAAAAATTAAAAAAATTGTTTGCCCAGCCTAAGAGGGGGGGTCTGCTCTCATTGACAGCTGACACTCCTCCATACACTCATGTGAAAAATTAATAACGCCAATGTAAACGTCGTATTTACAATTTGTTGATAATAATAATGTTAAGTTCTCTAAAGCTTTCTAAGTCAAGTATGATAATTTACCTAAGGAGCTGTGTAAGCATGCGTAGGCAGCTAAAGATCAGCTAAACTGGGAAGATGTGACACTGAAGATATTATTAATATACGATACAGGTTCCTGCTACTGGAGCGATTCAGAGGGAAAGATGGTGACTATTCGTTGTTATTAAAAACTGACTTAGATTCGAACATGTTGTGATATTTAGAAATATAAAAAAGTCAATAGAGTGTCCATAATATTGCTATTTTAGTTTTTCAAAGAAATGTTTGTTAAAAGAAAATGCACGGCAATAGCTGGATTTGAATAGCTGAGCTCACACTTATAAGTCAAGCACTTAAACCATCACACCACTAACACAGTCACACAACAAGTGGTGAAACAGCCATACACATATCAATAGATATGTGTATATACTACTGTTTGTGTTACAGTACATGAATATAATTATATCTTTATGAATTTCTTTAGATACGCAATTCCATATTATATTCCCTATTAATCAAATTCTAAAAGTACCCGTATGCTTGTTTACTCCAGTATCGAGCGTATTCACAGAAAAGCTTAAAACAATCACTTTTCTCACAAAGTACTATAAACTGTATAAACGTACAGTAACATGGTCAGAAGAAGCAAGGAGCATGTAAAAACGTTTCTGAAATAACCACATGTAAGACTTTGATGCTTAAAATGTTTAGGTAGAAATGAAATACTGGTGTGTATTTTTTTCTTTAAAATACCAAGACCAGCCATATACAGTACAGTTTACATAAAGTAATATGTTTATGTTCCTAAATTAATATATTTTATGAGCATGTAAAAGGCATGGTGAATTGGAGATTCTCAAGAATTACTTTGTATGATTGGAAACAAATGCGTGATCGGATCAACGAAATGCTGTGGTGGTACTTTTTGTCAATGAAAAAAATAAAGTATTTTCGTTTGCAAAGACGGTTACAAAGAATGTGGACCAGGGTAATATTTTGAGTTTACAGCTTGTCCAAGGTCATTCGTTATTAATACTATTAGTAATATCTTTGGTAAAGACTTTGATGCATAAGATATTTCTGCATAATTAAAATATTTATGATAAAGGTGGTAGGTTGTGTACTTTTGTACAACTGAGCAATCTTGTTTTCATAAAATATACCAATTTTAATGTATAATGATTAACATGCTGCAATACAGTTTAAATTTAAAAGTCTAAAGAGTACACAACTTAAATTCTAAATTGAATAAAGATTGTCCCTCAGCAGTGATCAGGAGTCGAAACCAGGTGTTTTCTGGCGACAGCTCAAACGCTGTACATGAGAGGTTGAGCGTTATTAGCTCCACCTGGCGGTAATTCCGGATACTATTATCTTATTTGTGGTATTATGTGGTATATACGGTATGACGTGTTATACCGCGACACACCCACTGCGTTTTACCGCAGCATAACCCGCTCATTTTGAATGGCTGTATCTGTAAGTATGAGATGAGATAATAAGCACTAGGTCATCACAAACTACCATTAACTTTTCAGATCACTAACTTTTCTGGCTGATCCTGTTTGGATAGGGATGCTTATCTGAAATACTTACATCTCTACAAGGCAGCAGCTGGTTTGTTTCTTCCCTTTACATCTTACACTTTTTGAGACTATCTGTCTATATGGGAACAAGTAAAGGATTATTCCAAGCTGCTAAAAGAAATTAAATTTTAGGTGCGGAGCTTTCTTGACACCTGAAGAAGGCTCCACAGCCAAAACATTGTTTCTTTTCACAGCATGGAATAAATCTTTACTTGTTCCTTTGCAGCCTACGCATGCTGACACAGATACCTACTTGAACATATGTCTGTATGGCTCAGATGGTCATTTCTGTTCAGACAGCTCTTACATAAGGCAGCTGTTGCTAATGAGAACTCTCCTCTGGAGCCATTATTTCTTCTCCCAGACTGGAGCCTAAACACAACTGAAACCTTTTTCCTTCTTGGTGGTCTTATAAGCCTCTTAATTAGCCCAGAGCAGTGACTAATTCCATGTCAAGCTTATTCTAACGTCTCCTTTCCCTTACATGGAATTTCACTTCCTCTGAATTCTAATTATTAACTTGAATCAGCTGTGCTTCATTTTGTAGATTTTTTTTCAAATAACAGATGACCATCTTGGCTCCAGGCTACACCACAGAGCTTAGGTTTGGGGATAAGATGGTGACTTTTTCACAAAGTCTACTCTCATTATCTCACATAGCACTACTCTTTCTCTCTATGTATGACAATAAAAAAACTCTTACATTGTACCCTACATTACTTCATCAATATAAGTATAGTGTTTTGATGGTTTGAATTTACTTAATTAGGAAGTGGGACAGTTAATTCAGAGAGTACTTTGACTAATCAATCAAAATAAACTGTGTTTAATGTAAACATTGACTCAAAAAATACAATATAATCTCTGATGATGGAAAAATGTAGATCTAAAGAGAATGAAGAATTCACGTGCCTCCAATTATACCAACTGCTCGGGTATATTTTTAGAAATGATGTACAAGTTGGGGGTTATGAATAATTATTTCACTGATTGACTAAACCGCTCAGTCAAATACTGATTTTCACCAGTTACCCCCCATTTGTAACAGTATTAAAAAGCAAGGCATTGGAACTGTTGGTTTAGGTTAAACATAGATCGAGTGTAGGTCTCAAAATACGATCCAGTGAGAAAACCATTAAGATAAGGTCAAGTATTAAGGTTTGCAACAATTACCTGAAATATCATTGTGTTACCACCATCAAAACAACCATACGTAATTACACTGAGCTCAGAAAATGTTGTGCTTTCTCCTTATTCATATACTGTACATTATCATTGCAAAATAAAATACAGAAACTACATAGGATAATTGGGATTCACAGAAAATATGGTCTGCTATTATACAGAAACACAAGCTGCAGTTCTTGCATCATGTATTCATGAGTGATGACCATACCACTAGTCACAAATAAGACAGGTAGGTAGAAGGGTAGAAATGTTAAGTTATAATATCCCTGTTATGAACAGTCCAGAAGTCATTCCTCTGTCCTGACATTGTATCTGTGACACTAACATTGCTGTAATGAGATTAAAATCAGTGAACATTTTTGTCTTTTATGCATAAACTCATCTCCTTTGTACATGCAAAAGCATGAGCTAATCTCTTATGAATTGTGAACAGCTTACCCAGATAAGTATTGTGTTAATTATGGTGTATCTGGTGTTTTGTACACCTTCCTCAAAAAGACCATTCTTTATTTTGCCATCTGTTCTTTTATCTGCTTTTATCATCTTACAGTTTATTACCTATGACTGTATGGCAAACTGAAATTTATTCTTGTTCAACTTCAACTGTTTTACCCTCAGTACATCTTTTCCAAGTTATGACTGATTTTGTTCAGGATACACTGAGTACTATATCATCCAAGTGCCAAGCCTTCTTTCACTTTATAAAAATATATCTGGTGTGGAACTCATTCCAAATTGATGTTTTTTTTTAGAAAAACTTTTTAATCCAGATCCAAGCTACCATAAAATATGTGAAGAAGCAAAACTGCCATCAAATTATTATTTGATATTATACACAATGTATCTTACACTGCACTGTACTGTAACATTACATAAACTCTTTATATTTTACTCTGCTACAGATACAAGGGTTTGCAAGAGCATGGATGATGAGCTACAATCAGATGCTCAACATTTTTCCCTAAGAGCAACTTTACATTAAAGAAAGAATTCTGTTCTGAGGAGAAGATTGTTACACATGGAGGATTATAAAAATAGGGAAAATTAGGTAGGAAAAGGTCAAAGTAGGTAAATAAATAAATTAATCATAACCAACTACAAAATTATTTCTGCTCAGAATATGCCAAAGCAGTTGGTTATAGTTAAAGGCACATACATTCTCTGTTCTTTGCCACATTTTTGGTAAAAAGAGTAATAATTCAGTCATAATTGGTCAGACAAATATTTTTTTAACAATGATGGTGCCAAACCATACACTACACATAACATAATCATACAACACATACATTTCCATATTTACAGTAGGCTTTTACTGACAAGGCAATTCAGAGACCCAATCTAGACTGCCCCAAAAAAACCCAGAATGCTACCAAGTATTTGACTCTTAAAAGATGCCTACAGAGGCCAAAAGAAGAGATAAGCTGCCTTCTAAACTAAATAGAATACAGCCTGTGGTTAAATGTCTCTCTCTGCAAAACTGGATGCCACAAAATAAATGGGAACCATTTTAATAAATATGGAAACATGTCTCCCTATTCTAAAATGCACCCACTAAGCAAGGGAGGTTGTTTTTGACTGATGGATTCTTCACTCAGGAAATCCAACTTCCCTAAAAACTATGGAATAGCAAGCTCTCTTAGCAAGGTTCAAATACTATCTAAATATTTAGCTTCAATCAGATGATCGCAAACAAGGACATATCACCTGTCACATGCATTATGTTCTTTCTCCTCCTGTCTCCTCTCTCTCTCGTGATCTGCTCTTTCCCTCTCTGTTTTGTCTTGATCTGGTCTTTCTGGACTTTTGATTTACAAATAAGCATTTACATAGAACTTAATTGACTAAGGTAAACAAAGGTGCACTTTATGATTGCTTTAATCACTCATGTGTTCTGGTTTATCAAAACGTCCAAGACAGGCAATACTCTCCACCAACACTCTTGGGACTACACCTGGGAGTTGAAAAGAACAGTACCGTAAGGAGGAAGGCCCAAGAAACCCTGACATGCAGAGTTACCACAGACCCAAAATAAACTTTTTACTCAAGATCAGGAAAAAATAAAGTATTACTAAATGTAGCCTTTTTTGAATTCCTTACACATAAAATCATCACTAATAATAATTTATCCAAATAGATACTAATAATGGGACCAATTTTACCAGAAACAATTAACCTCCTAGTATATCTTTGGGCTGTGTAAAATTCTGTATTATATCACATTGTGCACTAATCAACTGCAGTATGCAGCTGCAGTATATATTTGATATATAAATATAAGATAAGATCACTTTATTGGCCATATACAATTTCTTATATGAGGAATTTGTCTTTTCACATATCCCAATTTGCTCTCCATGAGACACACAGACAGGAAGAGAAGCCTGGGGTCAGAGTACAGGGTTGGGGTTAAGGGCCTTGCTCAGGGACCCAACGGAGTAGGATTTCTCTGTCGGTCGCGAGATGTGAACCGGTAACCTGGTATATACAGTAAATACAGTATGGTACTCTATGGTCTTAAAGCCACTACAGTATTAAATATTTTTATAATTTAAATAAGATAAGTTGTTTAATAATGACTCTTTACTTAATATTAATACAAATATAGATTACTTATATATAAATGTATATAGATATTTATATATACTATATATACATTTGTAGATATACAGATGCAGCCATTCAAGGTTCGCGTTACAAACCCGTACCGCACACATCTACCCACAAGCCACCGCGGCGTACCGCGGTACGTGATTGACTGACCAAAATGACCGAGAGGGGCACTTGTGGTGCATTAGTCGGTAGTGAAAAGATTTAATCATTTAATCTCTTTACTGTACACATTTTAATCCACTTAGTATTGAATGTTAATATGGAATTTTACCACTAAAGGGAAATTTTAGTAGCTGAGCATAAAAAGAATAGTAGCATAAAGAATCTGAAGGTCACAAATGATATTAATTTAGGAACATAAACATATTATGTAAACTGTATATTGCTGATATTGGTATTTTAAAGAAAAAATACACACCAGTATTCCATTTCTCCCTAAACATTTTAAGCATCAAAATCTTACATGTGGTTATTTTGAAACGTTTTTACGTGCTCCTTCTGACCATATTACTGTACGTTTATACTTTGTGAAAATTTATCGTTTTAACCTTTTCTGCGAATACGCTCGTTATTGGATTAAACAAAAGCAGACCTTTAGAATTAGATTAATAGGGAATATAATATGGATTCACGTATCTAAATAAATTAATAACGGTATAACTATATTCATATTCTGTTGCACAAAAAGTAGTATAAGACTTTCCATTGATATGTGTTTGTTACATGACTGCCTTGGTGGTGTGATAGCTTAAGTGACTGATTTATAACCCTGAGGCTGGGTGTTCAAACCCAGCTATCGTAATGAGTTTTCTTTTAACAAATAAACATTTCTTTGAAAAACTAAAATAGCAAATATTATTGGCATTATATTGAAATTTTTATATTTCTAAATATCACAACATGTTCGTACTGTATGTACACAGCGGTACCGCAGGGTGTAGGTCACAAATCCACATGAGCCCGAAAGCCCTACCTTAATTTTCATTTATCTCTCTCTCTCTGCAGGATTACTGGCTGTGCCGAATTAAACCCGTTTCACAGGTATTTTCAAAGTAGAATAAGGCGAGTCTTCCAATGAAAGACACTCCACCTTCTTAGAAAAACAGATTCAAACGCGAAGCTGTGTCAGTCTTCTGTGTAAAAAAAAATCGGTTTGAGCACCATGGGTGCTGTTTTTAAGACGCTACTGAGTAAAATATAGGAATTACCTGCCCAGGGTTATAAATCAGTCACTTAAGCTCTCACGCCACCAACTCATGTGACAACCACTAAAACAGCCGTACACATATCAATGGAAAGTCTTATACCAAGACGTGTTAGTGTCTTTTTGTCTGTGTCTTTTTGTTGTCTTTTTGTTTCTTTCAGTTAGTTAATGCTAGTGTGTTATGTTTTTTCTTCATACCTTTGCCGGCAACTAGATTTGCGATCACAACATGATGGATACTAGGAAGCTGAGAAACTTTTTCTTGTTTTTTCTGATACTCGGACCTCTGTGGCTATCGAGTTGCAATGCCGATAGCCACAGATGCATTGTCTACACGTGGGACCAGCTGATCGCGCTAGCACGTCCGGCTCTACTCACTGGAGAGAAGCCATCGGTGCCGGAGGAGCTGAGGAGGAGAAGCCGAGGCTGTAGGGCTGGTGCGATGCGAAAGGCGAAGAGAAGGAGATTTAAACCCTACCTTCCTTCGATCATCATGGGAAATGTGAGGTCCTTAGTGAACAAGATGGACGAACTGGGAGCATTGGTGAGAAGCCAGAGGGAGTATCGTGAATGCAGTACCATGTGTTTCACCGAGACGTGGCTGCAGGAACTTATTCCGGACTCGAACGTTACCATCGGCGGCTTTCAGACGGTGCGGGCGGACAGAAACACCGAGAGCGGTAAGAGGAAAGGAGGGGGGCTCGCGGTGCTTGTAAACAACAGATGGTGTAATCCTGGACATACTCATGTTAAGGAGCGCGTCTGTAACCCGGACATCGAACTGGTAGCCGTAGGACTGCGTCCATACTATCTGCCGCGGGAGTTTACATGCGCCATCTTTGTTGTTGTTTACATTCCACCTACGGCAAATGCAGAGGTAGCGTGTGACGTCATAAACACAGTCACAGCCAGGCTACAAACAAAGCACCCAAGCGCTTTTATAGCTATTTCAGGGGACTTTAACCACGTATCTATTTCCACCACTCTGCCTACTTTCCACCAGTTTGTTAAGTGCCCGACCAGAGAAAACAAAACACTGGACTTATTATATGCCAATGCTAAGGATGCATATAGTTCCACAGCCCTTCCCCCCCTTGGCAGATCAGGGGGGGGAAGGGCTGTGGGGTGTATAGTGGTGTAAGCAACCTTGTCTTGCTTACACCACTATACACGCCTATTGTCCAGCGCCAACCTGTGACCATGAGGACTGTGAGGAGATGGTCTCAGGAGGCTATGGAGGATCTACGTGGTGCTTTGGAGGCCACCGACTGGGATGTGCTGTGCGAACCACATGGGGACGACATAGACAGCATGGTGGACTGTGTCACTGACTATATTAACTTCTGCGTAGACAACACCATCCCCACCAAAGACCTACACTGCTTTTCCAATAACAAACCCTGGATCACCAGCGACCCGAAGGCTCTTCTGAATGACAAGAAGAGAGCCTTTAGGAGGGGAGATAAGGAAGAGGTCAAGCGTGTACAGAGGGAGCTAAAGCAGAAGTTAAGAGAGAGCAAGGACGCCTACAGGAGGAAGGTAGAGGACAAGCTGCAAAGGAATAGCGTGAGAGATGTATGGAGCAGCATGAGAGAGATCACTGGCTTCAAACAGGCTGGGGGTGCAACAGAAGGGAACCTGGAAATGGCCAACGAGTTGAACCAGTTCTTTAACAGGTTTGATTCTGGGTCCTCTGTGGCGCAACACCCATCCCCCCACAGCCACACGCTCCCTAACCCTTCACAGCTGCGACTGCCCAACACCTCCTCCATCCCCCCACAAACATGGCCGCTTACAGCTACCACCCCCGACGGCTACTCACCCACCCATCCCCCACAGCTGCCACTCTCCAACACCTCCGCCATTAACACCCGCAGCACTGAAAGCGCTATGAGCACCATCCCCCAGGCCAGGCTGACCATCATGGCTGACCAGGTGAAGAAGGAGCTGAAGAGGCTGCACCAGGGTAAGGCCACAGGACCAGACAATGTCTGTCCCAGAGTTCTGAGGGCCTGTGCTGATCAGCTGAGCGGAGTGCTCCAGCGACTGTTCAACCTGAGCCTGCGTTTGGAGAGAGTCCTGGTGCTCTGGAAGACATCATGCCTGGTCCCGGTACCAAAGAAAGGGCGCCCCTCTGTCCTCAACGACTACAGACCAGTTGCACTGACTTCTCACATCATGAAGACACTGGAGAGGCTGGTCTTATCCCACCTGAGACCCCTGGTCAGCTTATCACTGGACACCCTACAGTTTGCCTACCAGCCCAGTGTTGGTGTGGAGGATGCGATCATCTACATGCTGCAAAGGGCATACTCACACCTGGACAGGGCTGGCAACACTGTAAGGATCATGTTTTTCGACTTCTCCAGTGCCTTCAATACCATCCAGCCCTTAATTCTAAGGAGGAAGCTGGAGGAGATGCAAGTCGATGCCTCCACGACCTCGTGGATCACTGACTACCTGACAGGCAGACCACAGTCTGTGAGACTTCAGAACTGTGTGTCTGAACAGGTAGTGAGTAACACAGGGGCACCTCAAGGGACAGTTCTTTCTCCATTCCTCTTCACCCTCTATACTTTGGACTTTAAGTACAACTCAAAGTCATGCCACCTGCAGAAGTTCTCAGATGACTCTGCAATTGTGGGATGTATCAAGGGTGAGCAGGAGGAGGAGTATAGAGGACTGGTCAGCAGCTTTGTGGAGTGGTGTGGGGTAAACCACTTGGAATTGAATGTTACAAAGACAAAGGAACTGGTGGTAGATTTCAGGAGGAAAAAGGTCAAACCTACTCCTGTCTACATCCATGGGAGTGGCGTGGAGATGGTGGACTCGTACAAGTACCTGGGAGTGCACATCGACGATAGACTGGAATGGTCTAAGAACATTGAGGCCATCTATAAGAAGGGACAGAGCCGACTCTACTTCTTGAGGAGGCTCAGGTCCTTCAATGTGTGTAGTAAGATGCTACACATGTTCTATCAGTCGGTGGTAGCGAGTGCCATTTTCTACGCAGTGGTGTGCTGGGGCTCTGGGATTAGAGCAGTAGATTCCAAAAGGCTGAACAAGCTCATCAGGAGAGCAAGCTCTGTCATTGGGTCTGACCTGGACTCCTTGGAGGTAGTGGCTGAGAGGAGAATGATGTCCAAACTAGAGGCCATCATGGACAACTTCTCCCATCCCCTCTATGACAGGCTTGCAGGAATGAAGAGCACGTTCAGCAATAGACTGATTCATCCACGGTGCGACAGGGAGCGCTACAGGAGGTCATTCTTGCCGTCTGCCATAAGACTGTACAACGCATCCACCTTGCGTCTTGGCAGAGGCAACATCGACAGTGACCTGTTTCTGGACTAAACGCATCTACACATCTACTGCTACATCTGTTCTCTTTCTTTTCTTTTTCTTTTTCCCGTTTACAACCACTTTCTGTGCAATATATACCAGGGACCTGTGCAATACATTTATATTTATATCTATAGTTACATCTATATTTATATTCATATGTGTGATACGATTTTCTGTGTACTGTTCTAGTTTGTTCTTGTGTGCCGGACTATGAGTAACTCTTGTATTGTATTGTATGTATTGTACTATTATTATATAATTCGTTACACTGTGGCTGTGTTGTGTGTGTTAAGCTGTTGTTGCACTGCAATTTCACTCATGGGATCAATAAAGTATCTATCTATCTATACTACTGTTTGTGCAACAGTACATGGATATGGTTATACCGTTATTAATTTATTTAGATACGTGAATCCATATTATATTTCCTATTAATCAAATTCTAAAAGTATGCTTTTGTTTTCTCAGATGACGAACATATTTGCAGAAAAGGTTAAAACAATCACTTTTCACAAAGTATATAAACGTACAGTAATAACGTTTATAAACGTATAATACTGTAGTAGTAACGTTTCCGAAATAACCACATGTAAGACTTTGATGCTTAAAATGTTTAGGGAGAAATGGAATTCTGGTGAGTATTTTTTTCTTTAAACTACCAAAACCAGCAATATACAGTTTACATAATATGTTTATGTTCCTAAATTAATATCATTTATGACCTTCAGAAGCATTATGCTCCTCTTCTTTTTATGCTCAGGTACTAAAACTTCCCTTTAGTTGTAAAATTCCATAGAAATATTCAATACTAAGTGGATTAAAATGTGCACAGTAAAGACATTAAATGATTAAATCTTTTCACTACCGACCAATGCACCACAAGTGCCCCTGTCGGTCATTTTGGCCAGCCAATCACATACTGCGGTACGCCGCGGTAGCTTGTGGGTAGTTGCGTGTGGTACGTGTTTGTACCCTGCATTTTGAATGGCTGCATCTGTATATTTAGCCAAATACATTATCCTAATAATCCACTATCCAAAATGTAGTCTGTATGTAAATGTCAGTAATTTAATTTTAGTTTGTATCTTCTTAGTTTTACTTCTTATTCTACAGTTAAATGTTTGGTGTTTGCTCAATAAAACAGTGGAATTCTGACTCCTATGAAATTTTTGAATGAAGATGCTACCATGGCAAACACTAGCTTTGCAGTGGGGCAAGCCTGACAGTCTTTTGGTTTTCATAGAAAAACTGCTTATGGATATCCTTCATTCTGTGTTTTGTAATCTCGTATTCTGAAAACCTAAACATATAAAAGGTTGTAAATGATATAGTTTACCAACTGTACTGCAGGATAGTACCACTGCATCATTATAATGTGGTGAGCTAAATAAAATGTTGAACTTTATTCTGCAGCCTCTGTGTTATATTTCCCCCCCATGGTGCACCAACACCATACAGCTTTGTGCAACGAAAGAGCGACATGATCTTCAGGAAATGTACTTTAAGATTGCACATGCATCGAATGTCTTGCTTTCAGATCCACCTTTCTGTGGATGATTTTGGCTCACACATTTTTAAATCTAATGAGTTTAGCATCGGTGTCTGTGTCTAATTTAAAAAGAAACACCATGTCACTGGTCACCAGTAATGTGATCCAATGTTCAGCAGATACTACATGCCTGGCACATTCAGTTTTAGAGGTAGCAATAATTAGATTGGGCTTCTCATTTTTTCACTGTATTCTTTTGTGCATCACAGTGCCAATAAAACCTCTCATTTTCAACCTCTCAGGTCTGTTTCATTGAAATGCACAATACTTTCTCTGATGTCCTTGGCTTCGGTGAGACCAAAGAATTTTCTACCAAAACATTTTGCCAAAAGCCTTACATTGCTTTGCCTGTTGCAACATATGTCTTGCAGTAAGGCTCCCTGCAGCTGCTCTGTCTGTTACTGACTACGCTCAGGTGTCCAGTTTTTAATGCATACTTAACAGCACTCCCTTCTACTTCAGCACTCACGGAATTCAAGCTGAAAGTATTTTTAAGTGCAGCACTGTGAGTTGACTGGCATTGGAAAATTTTAATGCTTCATTCAAAAGAAAAACTTAAAAAAGTGTTGTTTCATTCAGTAGCAACTGCTAAATTTAAATTACCAATGTAACAAAAATACATAAGTATATCTACATTAGTTTTATTTTAAGCTTTTAAAATGATAAAAATTGTATCCTTAGCTGATGTTATGTTAATTTCATGAGGTTCTATGATATTACATTTTCCTAAATTGTCATCAAGTTGAAGGCTGCTGGTGTGAAGCTCAGAGCTGCTGCATCACAACTCAATTTTATGTGTAGTTTGCATGTTCTCTGTGTGTTCTTCAATTGTTTATTTTTGTGTGCATTAATGTACACAATGGAGTGGCTCCCTATACTAATTTATTAGATGATAGATACTTTTTTGATCCCGTGAGGGAAATTGCAGTGCAACAGCAGCTTTACACAGACAACACAGCCACAGTGTGATGAATAATACAATAATAATAATAGTACAATACATACAATACAATCAGTACAGTGAGGGGTGCACTAAAAGAGTTACTCACAGTCCGGACACACAAAGAACAAACTAGAACAGAACAGTATGCAGAAAAATCGTATCACATATGAATATAAATATAGATGTAATATAGATATAAATATAAATGTATTGCACGGGTCCCTGGCATATATTGCACAAAAAACGGTTGTGAACGTGAAAAGAAAGAGAGCAGATGTAGCAGTAGATGTGTAGATGTGTTTAATCCAGAAACAGGTCACTGTCAATGTTGCCTCTGCCAAGACGCAAGGTGGATGCGTTGTACACTCTTATGACAGAAGGCAAGAATGACCTCCTGTAGCGTTCCCTGTCGCACCGTGGATGAATCAGTCTATTGCTGAACGTGCTCTTCATTTCTACAAGCCTGTCATAGAGGGGACGGGAGATGTTGTCCATGATGGCCTCTAGTTTGGACACCATTCTCCTCTCAGCCACTTCAAGGGGTCCAGGTCAAACCCAATGACAGAGCTTGCTCTCCTGATGAGCTTGTTCAGCCTTTTGGAATCCACTGCTCTAATCCCAGGGCCCCAGCATACCACTGCGTAGAAAAAGGCACTCGCTACCACCGACTGATAGAACATATGTAGCATCTTACTACATACATTGAAGGACTTGAGCCTCCTCAAGAAGTAAAGTCGGCTCTGACCCTTCTTGTAAATGGCCTTGATGTTCTTAGACCATTCCAGTCTATCGTCGATGTGCACTCCCAGGTACTTGTACGAGTCCACCATCTCCACGCCACTCCCATGGATGTAGACAGGAGTAGGTTTGACCTTTTTCCTCCTGAAATCTACCACCAGTTCCTTTGTCTTTGTTACATTCAGTTCCAAGTGGTTCACCCCACACCACTCCACAAAGCTGCTGACCAGTCCTCTGTTCTCCTCCTCCTGCCCACCCTTGATACATCACACAATTGCAGAGTCATCTGAGAACTTCTGCAGGTGGCATGACTTTGAGTTGTACTTAAAGTCCAAAGTATAGAGGGTGAAGAGGAATGGAGAAAGAACTGTCCCCTGAGGAGCCCTTGTGTTACTCACTACCTGTTCAGACACACAGTTCTGAAGTCTCACAGACTGTGGTCTGCCTGTCAGGTAGTCAGTGATCCACGAGGTCATGGAGGCATCGACTTGCATCTCCTCCAGCTTCCTCCTTAGAATTAAGGGCTGGATGGTATTGAAGGCACTGGAGAAGTAAAAAAACATTATCCTTACAGTGTTGCCAGCCCTGTCCAGGTGTGAGTAGGCCCTTTGCAGCATGTAGATGATCGCATCCTCCACACCAATACTGGGCTGGTAGGCGAACTGTAGGGTGTCCAGTGATGAGCTAACCAGGGGTCTCAGGTGGGATAAGACCAGCCTCTCCTGTGTCTTCATGACGTGAGAAGTCAGTTCAACTGGTCTATAGTCATTGAGGACAGAGGGGTGCCCTTTCTTTGGTACCGGGACCAGGCATGATGTCTTCCAGAGCACAGGGACTCTCTCCAAGCGCAGGCTCAGGTTGAACAGTTGCTGGAGCACTCTGCTCAGCTGATCAGCACAGGCCCTCAGAACTCTGGGACAGACATTGTCTGGTCCTGTGGCCTTACCCTGGTGCAGCCTCTTCAGCTCCTTCTTCACCTGGTCAGCCATGATGGTCAGCCTGGCCTGGGGGATGGTGCTCATAGCGCTTTCAGTGCTGCGGGTGTTAATGGCGGAGGTGTTGGAGAGTGGCAGCTGTGGGGGATTGGGGGATGAGTAGCTGTCGGGGGTTGTAGCTGTAGGCGGCCATGATTGTGGGGGGATGGAGGAGGTGTTGGGCAGTCACAGCTGTGAAGGGTTAGGTAGAGTGTGGCTGTGGGGGGATGGGTGTTGAGCCACAGGGGGCCCTGAATCAAACCTGTTAAAAAAGTGGTTCAACTTGTTGGCCATCTCCAGGTTCCCCTCCATTGCACCCCCAGCCTGTTTGAAGGCAGTGATCTCTCTCATGCTGCTCCATACATCTCTCACCCTATTCCTTTGCAGCTTGTCCTCCACCTTCCTCCTGTAGGCATCCTTGCTCTCTCTTAACTTCTGCTTTAGTTCCCTCTGTACACGCTTGACCTCTTCCTTATCCCCCCTCCTAAAGGCTCTCTTCTTGTCATGGCATATGCATCCTTAGCATTGGCATATAACAAGTCTAGTGTTTTGTTTTCTCTGGTCGGGCACTTAACAAACTGGTGGAAAGTAGGCAAAGTGGTGGAAATAGATACGTGGTTAAAGTCCCCTGAAATAGCTATAAAAGCGCTAGGGTGCTTTGTTTGTAGCCTGGCTGTGACTGTGTTTATAACGTTACATGCTGCCTCTGCGTTTGCCGTAGGTGGAATGTAAACAACAACAAAGATGGCGCATGTAAACTCCCGCGGCAGATAGTATGGACGCAGTCCTATGGCTACCAGTTTGATGTCCGGGTTACAGACGAGCTCCTTAACATGAGTATGTCCAGGATTACACCATCTGTTGTTGACAAGCACCGCGAGCCCCCCTCCTTTCCTCTTACCGCTCTCGGTGTTTCTGTCCGCCCGCACCGTCTGAAAGCCGCCGATGGTAACATTCGAGTCCGGAATAAGTTCCTGCAGCCACGTCTTGGTGAAACACATGATACTGCATTCACGATACTCCCTCTGGCTCCTCACCAATGCTCCCAGTTCGTCCATCTTATTCGCTAGGGACCTCACATTTCCCATGATGATCGAAGGAAGGTAGGGTTTAAATCTCCTTCTCTTCGCCTTTCGCGTCGCACCAGCTCGGCTTCTCCTCCTCAGCTCCTCCGGCACCGATGGCTTCTCTCCAGTGAATAGAGCCAGACGCGCTAGCGCAATCAGTTGGCCCCGCGTGTAGACAATGCCTCTGTAGCTATCGGCATTGCAACCCGATAGGAACAGAGGTCCAAGTATCAGAAAAAATAAGAAAAAGTATCTCAGCTTCCTAGTATCCATCATGTTGTGATCTCAAATCTAGTTGCCGGCAAGGGTATGACGAAAAAACACTAACACACTAGCACTAACTAACTGAAAAAACAAAAAGACAACAAAGAGGCACATAGCTGCTGTAGCAGTCTGCCACTAACACGGCGCCATCTTAGTGCGGAATTACCACAATGAAGATATTTTCTGATAATGAATGTTTAATTTATCATTGAATTGATACATTTATAGTATCTGTCTAATGTACTGCATATTTCTTTTTCTATAGTCAAATTGACACACATAACTAGATTTAAATGCAAATATATAAATCATTCTCATAATTAATGGTGTTATAGTACAATTAATTAAAACAAAAATTTCAAATATGCAATGCAAAGGGCTTCTCATTACCACTCATTAAAAGAGTTTCCCTCAAGGATTGCTTAAACCATTAGCTTTAAATATTGTTTAAAGCTTCCTTTAGGAATTCTAGTGCATCATAATTTAAGATGAAACATGAAGAAGCTTCTGAGCTTAAGATGATGAGCACTTAAATGGAAACTTTTCCAGCTTTATTTTTTATCAGATTTCGTTATGATCATAACAACTAGTGTTTCCTGTGCAGTATTAATCATTTTTCCATAACAGTTGATATAATTAGAGGCACATTAATTCTCTATTCATTGGCTCAGCTTTGGTGAAAAGAATAATAGCGAAGGTGCAGTTGGTTCAACAAATACTTATTAACAATGAAAAAAACACACTAAACAACACATAACATAACCATACAACATACAAGTTATGATATTTATAATTTACAAATAAGGCATCCCAGACATTTAACATTGTAACCACCCAGAAAACCCCCAGACTGCTACCAAGTAATTGACTCTTAAATACTGCCTACAAAGGGCAACAGAAGAAATAGAAATATACTGCCTTCTACTCTAAAAAGAATACAACCTGCAGTTAAATCTCTCTCTGTAAACACAGATGCAACAAATTGAATGGGAATCGTTCCCTATCTTAAAAATGCACTCACAAACCAGGAGAAGAATTCTTTACACATTATATCAAAGTTCCTAACAACAGAATAAAAAGCTCTCTTAACAAGGTTCAAATACTTAGCTCCAATCTATATATATCCAGATGACTTGAATAAGGAAGTCTCATCTTCAATATATTTCTTTTTCTCTTCCTTTACCTTCCCTCTTCCCATCTATCTGCCTGTTTTATGCCCTTTTCCTGGACTTAGACTGACACTTCATAATTTACCCAGAACTTTATTAACTAAGGTAAACCAAGGTAAACTTTACAATTGCTTTGATCACTGAATCTATGACCAATGCTTCTTAGCAAATATCCCCTTACCTTGAAGATGGAAATATTGATAATAGCCAGGAGTTACCTACTGTATCTAGATCTACATCATAACAGTGTTTTGTACCATTGATGGGAGCATCATAGAGATTTTGAAAAAAAAAATTAAAAGTGTGATACTGTTGTAGGGACAAGACCTATTATTTCTCTATAATTAAGAAATATTAAGTATTTTTTTAAAACTTTTGTGATTTTAAAATCCTGTCACAAGAAGGTAGCAGAAGAGGCTCCTCTCTATGGTCAGCCACATGATGACCTAATGGTCTTTGCCTGTGAGCAAGTGAGGGAGATGAACTTATCTTTTGCATAAAGATCTTTCCCAGGACAGTCCAGATCCATTATCAATACTCCCTTAAGATGGATGTCCACTGTTGGTGCCTGGATGTCTAGTACAGGGACATATCTGGAGATAATCCTAAAAGTCACAGGGCATGGTCAGTCATCGAGCAAAATAACCAATCAGTCAGGTACTTGTAGGATATTGGTACCCACTCCTTCTGGTCACTTCTTGACCAATCACCAACCATATTTTTCCCAGTTAAAAAGAGATGACTGCTATCTCTGCTGTCCTCCTCTCTCTGCTGAACCAACTTGTCTGACAACAGAACAATGTGCCTTCCACACTTGTTGTCTGAATTTTGGGACTTAAACTTTTTTCCTAAAGGGGAGGACCCCTGTCAAGGAATGCTCAGGGACTCAGAGTCGGGTGCTGACTCCAACCCTGGAGTCACTAACAGGACCTCTGGTTTCAAGCAGAAACTGAAAAGTGAAGTAAAAAATTGCTTTTATGTCAATGTCATCATTGACATTGAAAACACTTTGCGGTGTGAAGCACTGTTAGACACAGGGTCTACAGTTTGTTTAATCTCATCCAACCAGTTCATGAAGATTAAATGAAAGACACAAAAGTCTGGAACAAGACTCATAGTGGAAACTTGTAATATAACAATTACTAGGTACACACAAGACGCTTCCAGAATCACACACAGAGTGTAGTTAAGGTTTACATTTAGTGAAATGACGGTTAAACATCCCATTCGTATTTCCAAATCTAAATCAGAACCATTGCTTATTGGACAGGATCTGCTTAATAGGCAGGCACCTTCACTGGACTGCCACCAGCTACAGTGGTGGGCTCAAGTTAGACCTCCCAAAGTTGTTTTACATGGCAAAAGGGGGGAGAAAGATAATGCTGTAGTCAGGCAAAGAATACCCAACTCAATAAATATGGTTGAGTGTTACTCCCCCATGCATGTCCGTGTTTTTGTTTTGTATTTTTCGCTTCCTGTATTCAGGTACTCCCCCCTCCCAACATTGGTCCATCACTACACCATCACTGCACTTGTTACATCATCAATCAACTCCCGGCCAATCAGCAACCAGACCTCAAAGTTCAAATACCTGAAGAAGTTTCGACTCCATTAGTTCTGGATCAACATAGAATGCTCATTGCTCGATCTTTTGCTTGTTTTGCTAGCTTCGGCTTAGTTTTTGCCTATTAGTTTTTGTTTGTTGTTTGTGCTTGTATTACCTTGCTCGTTACTCCTTCTTTGTTCTCATTATACCCTGTTCTTGGCTTGTGTATTGTGTATTCACGTATTACCTGTTTTCCACTATTGTTTGTGTTTAACTGTGACCTTGTTGTACACTTGGGGAAAAGGTAATAGGCATTTTTCTGTCTAGACACAATAGGTTAGGGGCATGTGCCACTTGTGTATTTTGGTTCTGGTTAGTCAATGTAGGGAAGTTTTATTTTTGTTTGTTTGGGTTAGTTAGGTTAGACCGCACTGTATTCTCTGGCTCCGTTTGTTTTTTTTATTTTCTTTCCTTTGGCACCGCTCAAGTTCCTTTTCCTTGTATTATTGTGTCCAATCACTTATTCACTTTTTAAAAATAAATCATTGTTGCACCAAACTTTTGTTGTCACACTTCCTAAGTGCCTCACCAGAAACCCACCTGCATCCAAACCCATCCTAATGTTACACCACTTTACACCTAGACACCTGGGGTCATAACATTATTGAGCTAGCTAAACAAGCAAAACAAGCAAAACCACAAGCAATGAGCATTCTAAGTTGAGCTGGAGCTAATGGAGTCAAAACTTCTTCAGGTATTTGAACTTTGAAGTCTGGTTTCTGTTTGGCCGGGAGTTGATTGATGATAATGTCACAACTGCAGTGATGGTGTAGAGATGGACCAATGTGGGGGGGGGGTACCTGAATACAGGAAGCAAAAAACCCAAAACAAAAACACGGACATGCACGGGGACGTAACATTGAGCTTCGCCATGACCCCCCTGGAAAAATAACCACTGTTTGTTTTTGCCTCCCTGAAGTGCAGAGAAGCCCTGTCCAGAATGAGACGTTTCTCTGCATGATCCAATACTGATTAATAGAATCTTTTTAGATTCCCGCCATATCAGTGAGATTTAGGTAAGTACCTCAGCTGTCTCACTCAGCGTATCTAGGTGCAGACCTGGTAATGAGACCTGGTATTCAGAGGGATACCATAAGCCACATGTCACAGACACATGTGGACCCAGGTGTGAATCTCCTGGATTATGACCTAGATGATCAACTCTTAGATCAAACTGTTCCTCAGACTTGCCAGGTAGTAAAGAAGGGTGACCTGATGGTTACCACATTAAGTTTCAATGTCCCTTTTACCTAAAAGAGAGCAGGGGACAGAGTGTGCAGGCAGAACAAGCAATTTTCTGACTGTCAGATCAGGCTGTACCATCAAACCTGATGGTCTACAGCACCCCTGAACCGTATCCCTGAACAGTGGGATAAAGAGCTGTATCTGCTGGTACAGAACGAAAATGGGGATGCCAGATTCTCTAACAGCACAGACGTTGGTCTGTTAATGGATAGTAATTTCTCTAACTTTAAACTCTTTAATTTATTTTATTGTTTTTTATATATCAGTTAGGGTAATAGTCACATCTTTCTTGTTAAGCCTAATTGGCATATTGCTGCAACTTTTCAGTTTAAATTAAGCGAACTTTAGCAATGTTTGCACTTCTTCTTAAATATCTTGATTACCATATATTGAAAGTTTTAAACAATGGCTATTATTTGGTGGTATTTGTTTGCGAGTTAGGGGGAAAACATGGAGGAAAACACAGATGATTAAGGGCGTTTCTAATGATTCACTCCCGTTAATTTTACAGAATCATTAATATACCTTCATAGGAATAGGACCATAGAAAGCACAGGAAACAAATGAGAACAAAATGAAAAGTGTATTAACCCATTAGTGCTTTTCTATGCTAATCATACTGTACAGTTACACTTACAGATCTTTTGATTTGTTAAATTAAATACAGTTATGGTTGGTGTGTACTTGGTGAGAATTCCAAGCACATGCCAAGAGTTATGAAGATACCAAAGTACACACCGAGAGTTACGGAGATAACCAAGGAGAACCAACTGTTAGGGAATTGTGCATTCTGTAACAGAGGAAGAATGATAAGGGAATAGAAGATTACTGCTTAATTGAATAATGGCTGGTGGTGTTTACATAGCACTGAAATCAACAGACCAGACGCTCAATCATTTGCAACAATAATGAGCCCACTGGCGATCAGGTCCAGTGCAAAGCTCCCATTTATAGGGAGTTAAAAAGGCAAAAGTAAAAAAAGGAGAGCCAACCAGGTCTGAAACTGTTCTTTGTCCAGTAGGCATCAAATTACGGAAAAGTCCGACTTCTAGGCAGGGCTGAAAATTCCCAATCAGGGTGGTCCAATTGGATTGCGCCAAGAGCTGGCCAATTCAACATACATGCCATTAGGGGGTTTTCCTCAAAGGCCAGGCCAGGTGTACGCTTTATAATGGTCTCCTGGAAAGTAGTCCTCTCAGGAAGTGCCTGGATGTTGGCTGGATGAGGTCAACAAAAACATCTGCTGAGGCCAGGTCCCCACTTCTGTCCTGTCCTCTGGTCCTAACTCAGCTACTAGAAGCATTTGGAGAACACAACTGTAGACAGTTCCCAGACAAAAGCTGAGAGAAATGGAATCCAGGGAACTGGAGCTGGTTCAGGAGTGCAGAGAAAAAAATGTGAATTGCTGAGAAGGGAAATTCAGGGGAAGAGTCAGTCATGTCCAAAATTGTGTTTTGTCCCAGGGCACAATGGAATGCACAGAGGTCCAGCAAGGAAGACAGGCAGGTCACTCAGATGGGGATGGTCTGTAGGAAATTGTGCCAATTTTATTCACTACAGAACACATGCTCTTTGGGGGCTCTCCATCTAAGACATTACACATACAGATGCAGCCATTCAAAATGCATGGTACAAACCGGTACCGCATGCAACTACCCACAAGCCACCGCAGTCTACCGCGGTAAGTGATTGGCTGGCCAAAATGACCGACAGGGGCACTCGTGGTGCATTGGTCGGTAGTGAAAAGATTTAATCATTTAATCTCTTTACTGTGCACATTTTAATCCACTTAGTATTGAATATTTATATGAAATTTTACAACTAAAGGGAAATTTTAGTAGCTGAGCATAAAAAGAAGAGGAGCATAACGCATCTGAAGGTCATAAACGATATTAATTTAGTAACATAAACATATTACTGTATGTAAACTGTACTGTATATGGCTGGTCTTGGTAGTTTAAAGAAAAAATACACACCAGTCTTCCTTTTCTCCCTAAACATTTTAAGCATGAAAGTTTTATGAAACGGTCCCCCAATATGCAATTGCTGTATAAAATGAATTTTAATTTAAAAAAATTATTTAACCCGAAAATTAAGCTGTTTACGTTCCTCCGCCTGAGAATATAGTCACTCGTTGCTACGCAACGCAGAAACACAGCCACAGGTAACTAGCAAAGAGAGGACATTAGGTAGCCAATATGATAAAGGAATAAATGTTCTTTTTATTTCTTTTGCACATTTATTTGAACATTTCCATTGATTGTACAAGCACTTGGAAACTTTCCAATCCCTAGTTCGTCTGCATTTTCTTTTACACTCCCACTGGCGCCGGTCTGTGTCTTCTAGGATATAATGCCAGCGATATGTGTTAAAATTGGGTATCCAATAACGCCGCAGCAAACTCTTGTTTTTATGTGTACTATAACAGACAATCTCCCTTGCTTTTAACCGAGTGTTTCATAATTTCCTAAAATGAAAATGCGACAGAATTCTGGGATGTCCCTATACCAGAGATTATGGTACGGCTTCAGAATGGTGATTGGCTGACACCATCTGACACCTCTCTGATTGGGGAAAAAAGACCTGCTGATCTGTTCTACATAGCAGGAAGACAACAGCATATGCTGCTTCTATTCGAAACGCGTATTTTAAAAGTTTAATTAGGAAGTAAAAACCTTACAGCGTACACAGATTTCTAAACTGATCAGGAGGAAGAAAAATCACCCTTGTTTCACGCATAAAAAGTGGTTATTAACTATCGAAATCTGTTTTTATTTCGCCTGGCAATCTACGTGAATGCCGAACTACAGTATCTGAGAAGAGCCACAATTGAATTAATGTTGATAATAAGAGAGAGAGAGTCCCAGTTACCCCTGTTTTGATTTAAATCGCAAACGCTTGTTTAATTAAATGTATTTTTTTATTCAAAATCAGACAAATGCAACATAAATTGTTATCATTGTCTTCTAAGTATCTTAATAAACGTTCAGCATAGCTTTCTCCCCGTTTAGATTTATTTTTCTTGGGATTTTGGGATCAAACGTGGAAAGATTAGATTGTAATCGTTTTTAATTTTTAAATACATTTTAGAAAAGTGTAATCTATACTAAAAAGCTGTATTTATTTAATAATACTCGATACTTATATTAATGGAGTTTAGTTGATACTGTTTAAACTTTTCATTATTTTAAACTGTATTACAGCATTGTACACATGCTTAAAAGAGAAGAGAGAAAACGCAAGCCTTCTTCAGGTGTGAGGGTCTCAGAATGAAACGCTAAAATGTAATGTAGGCTCTGAATGGGTTCAACTATGATTTGGGCTTGATTGAGGTCGCTGCCTTTCATCTAAAATCCTGCTTGAATCCTTCTAAACTAAAAATTAGACACAAGAAGAGAAGAGGCTCTGGTGAAATTTCTCTTTTTTAATTTCTCTTTTTTTCTTGGAAAAACATCTTACCCGCTGCAATCCGGGCACAGAAGGATTAAAAGAAGTCAGACAGGCAGGGGGGAGAATGCGTTCTAAATAAAGAGGTATCCAGGTAACAGTGAAACGGGCGGACAGTCTGGGGAGATCACTCGTTTTCCATGTAAATAGTTCCCTGGTTCCGCACCCCTTGGTGTTTCTCTTGCTCTCTCTTGGGCTGGCGGGCTTGTCTTGTGTCTCTCTCTCGTCTGGGCACGAGAGTGCTGCTGGAAGGTGTTGACAAAAACACCTGATCATTCTTATGTCCATATCTTCGCAAGGGAATCAGTGCGAATTGTAATACTAATTAAATGACCGCAGGCACTTTCCACCCCCCCTGACAGCAGGAACATTCCTATTCTTAGCTCAGCAGCTTATTACAATATAAGGTGTTCAAACCGTTTTTTTTACACAGTGACAAAGTGTCGCGTTGTGAATCTGTTTTTCGGTGTTTACAAAGTTTACGTGTTTATCTGCTATATAGATACATATTTTTAGATATTTAGACCTTAAATTAATATCATTATTAATTAATAATTCTCTTTGTTGATCTCTTGAGGATCCTTGTGATATTTTGAGCTCTCGTTGAATGATAAAAGTGTCGCAGTTTAAATAATTTTCGTTGTTAGAAATTATGAAACGCTCTGTTAAAGCAAGGGAGTTTTTATGTCTGTTATACTAAAAGAAAATGCCCAACGAACTAGGGATTGGACAGTTTTTCAGTGCTTGTACAATCGATGGAAATGTTCAAATAAATGTGCTAAAGAAATAAACAAAAAAAGTAATTTATTCCTTTATCATATTGGCTAGCTAATGTCCCGTCCTTGTTAGTTAGATCAACGAAATGCTGTGGTGTTACTTTTTGTCAATGAAAAAATAGTCTTTTCATTTAAAATGACGGTTACAAATAATGTGGACCAGCGTAATACTTTGAGTTTACAGCTTGTCCAAGGTCATTCATTATTAATACTATTAGTAATATCTTCGGTAAAGGCTTTGATGCATAAAATATCTCTGCATAATTAAAATATTTATGATAAAGGTAGGTTGTGTACTTTTGCCCAACTGAGCAATCATGCTTTCATAAAATATACCAACTTTTTAATGACTGATGATTAACATGCTGTAATACACAGTTTAAATTTAAAAGCTCAAATGCTGTACATGAGAGGTTAAGCTTTATTGGCTCCTCCTGGCGGTTTAACAAGGTGATTCCAGATACTTTCCGATATGACGTCATATGACGCGTTACACTGCACAATGGCTGTATCTGTAAATAGTAACATTACATGTATGGGACATCACAAATGTAATATATGTGTCAATGTATACTGAGGAATCAAACATTTATTTCCCTTATTTCACTAGTTTGCTATTACTGTGTAAATAATTTACTAACAGATGCAGCCATTCAAAATGCGCGGGCGATACCGCATTATTTTGTGGTACGCTGTACGCAGTCTACCGCAAGCTACCGGTAAATACCGCGAGTTACCGTAAATTCTCCTATAATACGACAAGCAAAATAATAGTATCCGGAATTTCCGCAAGGTGGAGCTAATAAAGCTCAACCTCTCATGTTTGAGCTGTGGCCATCAAAGTCTTTAACGAAGATATTACTAATAGTATTAATAATGAATGACCTTGGACAAGCTGTAAGTGTAAACTCAAAGTATTGCCCTGGTCAACATTTTTTTTTTCATTGACCGTCTTTGTAAAAGTAACACCACAGCATTTCGCAATCACGCATTTGTTTCCAATCATGCAAAGTACAGTGATTCACCATGCCTTTCACATGCTCATAAAAGAGATTGATTTAGGAACATAAACATATTACCGTATGCAAACTGTACTGTATACAGTATGTATATGTATATTTAATGTCTTAACTGTGCCCGTTTAAGTATTGAATATTCATATCTAATTTTACCACTGAAGGGAAATCTTAGTAGCTGAGCATAAAAAGAATAGGAGCATACTGCAACGCGTGTGAAGGCCATAAACGATATTAATTTTGGAACATAAACATACAGTATATGGCTGGTCTTGGTACTTTAAAGAAAACATACACGAAACATGGTTTCATTATGACCAGAATCGGTCTTGAGATATTTTTAACTTGATTTACAGTATTTGAGAGGTATGTCTTAACACCGATACTACAGTGCTTAAGTACTGCTCACGTATATGCTTCTAGGTTTATATTATGCATTTCATACGGTCAAATTACTTTTGAGCAACTAATAAGAAGCGCGAAACGGTATGCGTTTTACTTTCGTTTTGTGCTGGGACCCGTGGATTGATTAGAGATATCAAGTACATACAAGTCATTTTTTAAATGTTGTAGTTCGTCTTGAAAAAATGTTACGAGTACATCATCTATCAACAATTACACAGGTTCTGTTTCCATATTGCGGATTTTGGTTACGTAATATTATTTTCTAGATTTCACGTTGTGAATATATGATTTGGGCAAACAGAGCCGCAAAGAAGTACATTATGGGCTGTTGTTTTTTTTTTTGCAGTTTTATCTAGAACAAGCGATGCTTAAACCTTTGTCTGATTCTTGTGAAACTATCCACACGACAGTTACAGTACCTAGGAGTTGACTTCAGTGATGTCACTGATGGGATGTTTCTAAAAATCCATCCTCTGTAAAACGTCTTCTCTAGTTGTCCTGCATATGTATTCGCTAATGAAGCTGTGTGTTCTGAGCCTGGATCTCTACATTTCTGTATGAACCAGCTTAGAGGGCTAAAGACAGCTTGTGTTTAAATTGAGTGTAAGGCAATTTATGCTTCTAAAGTCATGGTCAGCATTTATTATTGTACTGTGCTGTAAACTTGTTCTGTGCCAAGTCACATTATTTTATAGCGTTTTTATAGCGTTATCAAATCTGGTGGCGCTGTGTTAGTTTCCTGACTCCCATGTCACATGGTCTGTGATTGAAACCTGTAATACCGGTTTAATTCATCACAGGCAGCACTCCGGTTGTAAAGTAGAAGCAGGCGAGATTTCCAGCGAAAAACACCTCCCCCTTCTTCAGGTGTGAGGGTCTTCTGCTCAGAATGAAACGCTAAAATGTAATGTAGGCTCTGAATGGGTTCAATTATGATTTGGGCTTGATTAAGGTCGCTGCCTTTCATCTAAAACCCTACTTGAATCCTTCTAAACTAAAAATCAGTGTTAGTGAGTTCTAAATAAAGAGGTATCCAGGTAACAGTGAAACGGGCGGACAGTCTGGGGAGATCGCCCGTTTTCCATGTAAATAGTTCCCTGGTTCCGCACCCCTTGGTGTTTCTCTCGCTCTCTCTCGGGTCACCTGATCATTAGCTCGAAAGATTTGAGTGCTTTGTGTATATTCTAATGGTAGTGGGGGCAGGGTGTGTGGGAACAGGTTTGGTTGAAATTGCATTGGAGATCTATGTTCTTCACACCTGAAACATTTTCTCTGAAAGCATTTTCTTCGCAGTTTAACCGATCTTGTTACAGCATGTTACAGTTTACTATTATTAACCATATTAATTTTAAGTGCTTAATGTAAAATCTTGTAAAAATATATTTTCATTGTTCAAATATACATTAAGTCTGACTATCATATAATAAGTTAAATACAAAACTAAAGAAAAAATAGGGTTAAATATAATTCAAAATATTTTGCTAACAATGTTAACTGTTTATGAATAATAAAATGTATTAACTAAGGAGTAGGATGGCACAGTTGTTAGTATGTTTTTTGTTTTGTTTCTTTTTCATAAATACAACAGTAGTACCTGATGTCTCAGTGGCTTTCAAAATTAAATTATGCATGCAAACCTGTGAACTAGAAAGATAACTAAGATATCCATCCATTATATTCCATAATATCCATGAAATATATGGCGCTAAAATATGTGTGACGCAGTGGTGGCCTGACACGGTGAGGTGCCCTGGCAGCTGTATGATGCAGTGGTGGCCTGGCACAGTGAGGTGCGCTTGCAGCTATGTGACGCAGTGGTGGCCTGGCACGGTGAGGTGCGCTGGCAGCTGTGTGATGCAGTGGTGGTCGGGTATGTAGAGGTGCACTGGCAGCTGTGTGTTGTGACGCAGTGGTGGCCTGGCACGGTGAGGTGCGCTGGCAGCTGTGTGATGCAGTGGTGGCCTGGCATGGTGAGGTGCGCTGGCAGGTGGGTGATGCAGTGGTGGCCTGGCACCGTGAGGTGCGCTGGCAGCTGTGTGGTGTGACGCAGTGGTGGCCTGGCACGGTGAAGTGCGCTGGCAGCTGTGTGGTGTGACGCAGTGGTGGCCTGGCACGGTGAAGTGCGCTGGCAGCTGTGTGGTGTGACGCAGTGGTGGCCTGGCACGGTGAGGTGCGCTGGCAGCTGTGTGATGCAGTGGTGGCCTGGCACGGTGAGGTGCGCTGGCAGCTGGGTGATGCAGTGGTGGCCTGGCACGGTGAGGTGCGCTGGCAGCTGTGTGGTGTGACGCAGTGGTGGAAATGTTCACCATGTTTCACCATGCTGAAAATGTTTGTACCAGACTTTTTTGAGGCCTGTTTAATTGTGTCTGAAGTCTGATGTTGTAAATTTTATTGTTAAAAAGATCCATGAAAATGTCACTACTAAAGTTAGCTGGTACTGTTGGTATTGTAAGTGGCAAGTAGAGCTCATATTTTAGATTTTGTGTAGTTGCTAGCGTTGAACTGTGTGTTGGATGCACATGAATATATTCATTATATGCCAGCGCACCTCACCGTGCCAGGCCACCACTGCGTCACACCACACAGCTGCCAGCGCACCTCACCGTACCAGGCCACCACTGCGTCACACCACACAGCTGCCAGCGCACTTCACCGTGCCAGGCCACCACTGCGTCACACCACACAGCTGCCAGCGCACCTCACCGTACCAGGCCACCACTGCGTCACACCACACAGCTGCCAGCGCACTTCACCGTGCCAGGCCACCACTGCATCACCCACCTGCCAGCGCACCTCACCGTGCCCGGCCACCACTGCATCACACAGCTGCCAGCGCACTTCACCGTGCCAGGCCACAACTGCGCCACACCACACAGCTGCCAGCGCACCTCACCGTGCCAGGCCACCACTGCGTCACAACACACAGCTGCCAGTGCACCTCTACATACCCGACCACCACTGCATCACCCACCTGCCAGCGCACCTCACCGTGCCCGGCCACCACTGCATCACACAGCTGCCAGCGCACTTCACCGTGCCAGGCCACAACTGCGCCACACCACACAGCTGTCAGCGCACCTCACCATGCCAGGCCACCACTGCATCACACAGCTGCCAGCGCACCTCACCGTGCCAGGCCACCACTGCGTCACAACACACAGCTGCCAGTGCACCTCTACATACCCGACCACCACTGCATCACCCACCTGCCAGCGCACCTCACCGTGCCCGGCCACCACTGCATCACACAGCTGCCAGCGCACTTCACCGTGCCAGGCCACAACTGCGCCACACCACACAGCTGTCAGCGCACCTCACCATGCCAGGCCACCACGGCATCACACAGCTGCCAGCGCACCTCACCGTGCCAGGCCACCACTGCGTCACAACACACAGCTGCCAGTGCACCTCTACATACCCGACCACCACTGCATCACACAGCTGCCAGCGCACTTCACCGTGCCAGGCCACCACTGCATCACATAGCTGCAAGCGCACCTCACCGTGCCAGGCCACCACTGCGTCACAACACACAGCTGCCAGTGCACCTCTACATACCCGACCACCACTGCATCACACAGCTGCCAGCGCACTTCACCGTGCCAGGCCACCACTGCGTCACATAGCTGCAAGCGCACCTCACCGTGCCAGGCCACCACTGCATCATACAGCTGCCAGGGCACCTCACCGTGTCAGGCCACCACTGCGTAACACCACATGCTGCCAGCGCACCTCACCATGCCAGGCCATCACTGAGTCAGAGATTAAATAAAACCTCACTCGCACCAAACAAATTTATATTTCTAAATATCACAACATGATCGAATTTAAGTCATTTTAATAACAATGAATAGTCACCTAGGCGTTACAATATAAACATTTATATTGATTTAAATAACGTTTTGATTTAAATCGCAAATGCGGGTTTAAATATATGTGTTTTTTGATTCACAATCAGACAAATGCAACATAAATTGATATCTTTGTCTTCTAAGTATCTTAATAAACTTTCAGCATAGCTTTCTCCCCGTTTAGATTTATTTTGGGATCAAACGTGGAAAGATTAGATTGTAATCGTTTTTATTTTTTAAATACATTTTAGAAAAGTGTAATCTATACTAAAAAGCTGTACACCACCTGCTATAAAGATACATATTGTAATACTTTCGGGTTCGGATAGGACAGACACAAGAACTCAGACTTGCGGAGTTAAAGCAAGTTAAAGCCTTGATTTTATATATCACCTTTAAAAGTGGCATCTCAAAGCAAAGTAAATACCCAACACTGATTGTACCCATCTGTCATGCTAATAAAGCAGCTTGAATTGAATTGAGGGGGGGGGGGTATATTTGCTTTGTGTATAAAGTACATTGTGAATGTTTTCACAGCCTTCACTTTGTCGTTTTTATGCCATTTTTTGACGCACGAATATTCCTATGTCCGTATCTTTGCAAGGGAATCAGTGCGAATTTTAATACTAATTAAATGACCGCGGGCACTTTCCACCCCCTCTACATTCTCAGAGTAGAACAGACTAACCTTCTAATGAAAGACGGTCCACCCCCCACGGACAGGAAAAGTGCCCACAGGCACTTAAACTTAATATGGTCAGTAACAGTAAACAGTAACATGGTCAGAAGGAGCACGTACAAACGTTTCCGAAATAACCACATGTGAGACTCTGATGCTTAAAATGTTTAGGGAGAAAGTGGAATACTGGTGTGTATTTTTTCTTTAAACTACCAATACCAGCCATATACAGTCTGTAACGTAGGGATTTCTATATGTCTTTATTTAGTGGTTACATTAGTGACAAAGGCTAAACTTTTAGCTTCAGTAACGTGTACATATCTCCCCTTTTTATAAAACGACATGGTTAAAAACTCCAGAGCCACTGTTGTTTCATCAGTGAAAAGTACATCATGAAATGCCTCTCCCTGTTCAATCCACTGGAAAAAAGAAAAGGAGCATAAAGCTTCTGATGGTCATAAACGATATTCATTTAGGAGCAGCATCAGAGGTATGTTTTTAACTGCACTGCATTGGAGAGAATACCATAGTGTGTTTTTTTTTTTATTCCCTGGCGGAAACTGGCTTCCAGAAGAATCAGTATGGCTCAGAGATTAAATAAAACTTCACTCGCACCAAACAAATGTATATTTCTAAATATCACAACATGATCGAATTTAAGTCATTTTAATAACAATGAATAGTCACCTATGCGTTACAATATAAACATTTATATTGATTTAAATCACGTTTAAATCACCTTTATTTAAAACCCATAAATAAAGCTGATACTGTTTAGACTTTTAATTATTTAAAACTGTATTAAAGCAGCACGATACACAATGCAACGTAAATTGCTATCTTTGTCTTCTGTGTAATAATGTTCACCTCTCTGTCCAGCAAATTTACAATAGTAATAATAATGAACTTTATTGTATATGGCGCCTTTAAAGGTGGCTCCTCAAAGCGCTTTACAGGTTAAAAACAATACTGTTAGGCTGGGAAAACGATTTTTTTTTAAGAAATACAAAATGAGATATAATGATATGTTCCGGCTTAGACATTAACGAAGAGCATAACGCGTGTACTGTATACACTGCAAGTACAACCCCCCTCTCTGCAGGAGTGCTGGCTGTGACGAATTGAACCGGTTTCACGGGTATTTTCAAAGTAGGAGGCGAGATTTCCAGCGAAAGACACCCCCCCCCCCCCTCAAAAACCCAGTAAGTACAGTACTTACTAGTTAAAGGCTAGGCTCCTCAATGAAATCGCTTTAACATGCTAATGCGTTGGTGTAACAGTCCGGGCGTGGCAAGCTTCTAATTTCAACCCGACTACGGCGAAAGGAACCCTTCTTTCATTAGAAGACAATGAACATATTCTAGCCCTAAATGAATTAATAGCAAACATGGTTTACATAAAAGACATTTTTCCAAGAAAGTTTAGCCTTTGTCACTAATGAAACCACTAAATGAAGACATAAATATAAAAATCTTAAGATTTTTAAAATACATGACTTTGCTAAAATTTATTTGAAAATAAAAACAATTACAACCGCCAGGGGAGGGAGAGAACAGGGGAGGGATGTTGGTTTTGCATAAGGGGCGGGGCTATGGAAATTAGGTCTGTTTGGGAATGTGTAGTTACATGTTCTGGCTGTTTGTGAATTATCGTTGTTGAGTATGGAGTGTTGAGGTATTGATTTTGTGTAATGCTTTATGTTGAAAATTGAGGTGGATTTTGTTTATGATAAATAGGATAAACTGGGATGTGAGGAAGGTTTGGTTTTGCATAAGGGGCGGGATTATGATAATTGGAGGACTTTGCGAGAGTAAAATGGTTTGATATATTTGATTTTGTATTGTGGTTGTTATCTATGTTTTTGGTTGGTATTATGTTTATATGGTTGTTTTTGTTGGTTGGTTGTTATTATGGTTATTAATAATACGATCTATAGTTGAAATCTGAGCCTAAATAAAAAGAAAAAGCAAGTGATTAGGTTTATGAGCAATCTAATTACTTATTCGTTTAAAACGCTATATAAAATAAAGTTTATTATTAATTTGCTGGACAGAGCGGTGAACATTATTATGCATAAGACAAAGATAACGATCCTGATCAGTTTAGAAATCTGTGTACGCTGTAAGGTTTTTACTTCTTAAACTTTTAAAATACACGTTTTGAATGGAAAGAAATCCTCTTCCTGGTACAGTATGTATAGCAAACCAGCACGTCTTTTTTCTCCAATCAGAGGGGTGTCAGATGGTGTCAGCCAATCACCATTCTGAAGCCCTACCATAATCTCCGGTATGGGGAGACCCCAGAATTCTGTCCCATAGTTTAGACAGATGATAGATACTTTTATTGATCCCGTGAGGGAAATAAAGTAAATCATTTTCATTTTAGGAAATTATTAAACGCTCGGTTAAAAGCAAAGGAGATTGTCTGTTATAGTGGACATAAAAACAAGAGTTCGCTGGCATTATATCCTGGAAGACACAGACCGGCGCCAGACCGGTAAAATGCCTGATGAACTAGGGATTGGACAGTTTCCAAGTGCTTGTACAATCGATGGAAATGTTCAAATAAATGTGCAAAAGAAATAAACAAAATAATCATTTATTTCTTTATCATATTGGGTAGCTAATGTCCTCTCTTTGCTAGTTAGTGGCTGTGTTTCTGCATTGGGTAGCAACGGGTGACTGTTCTCAGGCGGAAGATGTAAACAGCTTAATGTTCGTGTTAAATAATTTTTTTAAATTAAAATTCATTCTATACAGCAATCGCATATTTGGGTACCGTTTCATAAAACTTTCATGCTTAAAATGTTTAGGGAGAAATGGAAGACTGGTGTGTATTTTTTCTTTAAACTACCAAGACCAGCCATACACAGTACAGTTTACATACATACAGTAATGTTTATGTTCCTAAATTAATATCGTTTATGACCTTCAGATGCGTTATGCTCCTCTTCTTTTTATGCTCAGCTACTAAAATTTCCCTTTAGTGGTAAAATCCATATAAATATTCAAAACTAAGCGGATTAAAATGTGCACAGTAAAGACATTAAATGATTAAATCTTTGCACTACCAACCAATGCACCACGAGTGCCCCTGTCGGTCATTTTGGCCAGCCAATCACTTACCGCGGTGCCCTCCGGTGCCCTGCGGTGGCTTGTGGGTAGGTTACTGTACCGCGGGTTTTTACCGCGCATTTTGAATGGCTGCATCTGTAACATAATTTACTAAATATCCTGCTAGAATCATGGAAAATTACTAACTGCAACTTAAGTATGAGTTGGCTGCGTACCCGGACCGTGAAGGGCAGAGCCAGCCTTGGGCAGCCTGACCAGAACTGAGAGTGCCTGATAGCTGCTTAAGCCACGATTAACAAAATCTAGAAGTACATAATGTCTGCTTAAACAATGATTAAAGGAACCCAAGAATATTCTTACAATTCTTACAGTTTATCACATACCAAGGCTAGCAGCTTTGGCTTTAAACCATAAATGGCATGGAATTATACTGAAACTGTTCTGGGTAGGTTTTCTTTTTGCGATTTTGTATAAGATGGACCCTTTTTTTATCAATGAGTTGAGTCAGTGCTTCATCGGCTTTGGCTCTCGTATGTATACGCAATGAAGAAAATGCCTGCTTTATACATGTACACACCCGGATTGTGTCTCTTTTTGTTGGACACAACAACACTGATGGAAAAAAGAAACACAACATTTTCTGGAATGGGAATACTGTAGTTATACTTTATGTACTTTCACAAAAAGTTGTCAATTTGTTTTAAGCCCTCTGACCAGCAATACAGTTTGTGCAGTGAGGCACTGCAACTTGCCAATCACACAAAAGCTCGTTAGGTGCTCTTTTACCCAATGAGGTCCAGGTGGAACAATGCTTGATCAGATCAACTTTTAACGGCCTTAATTCAAAACTTAGGCCACTGCAAGAAAAAGGTCACACTTAGTTTTCTGTGGATTCCATAATGCCTCTAATGTCACCAGAAGCAAGGGAGACAGCCATTGCCATGCTGCAGGCAAATATGTTCTTGATGAAGCCTACCATATATAATTGTATGTTAAATTTAGTATGTTAAATATTAAAAGGCATATGCAGGAAAAAGTCCTATTTATGAAGTTCTTATTAGAAGATATTTATTTATTTGTTTCCTTGTGGTACCAGGGCAGTGCCTTACAGAGCTAATAATCTTGGTTAAAGATTGTTTAATTTCAATGTTTATATTGCTAAATAAGTTTATGGTGCTACAATGTGAAGCAAAGCTCACAAACGTTTGTCCTAAGACGAATCTCCATAGTTTACATAAACTTTTTACATGTAACTCTCCCCACACCCTGTTTATTTTCCTTGATGTTATAAGAAGCACAAAACAAAAGAGCAATAACTAATTTACTGCCTGATTCTGCTGTTTTTGCTGTCCTGCTGTACCGATTTATTTGTTGAACCATTTAAACTTAATCTTGCTGTTCAAGTTTAAATTGTATAAATCTATAGATGTATAGATGCAGCCATTCAAAACGCTTGAGGTACACCACGGTACCATGCAGTGGGCGTGTCACATCCTAACGCGACATGACGCAGTATCACGCGTCATATGACGTCATATCGGAAAGTATCCGGAATCACATTGTAAAACCGCCAGGAGGAGCCAATAAAGCTTAACCTCTCATGTACAGCATTTGAGCTTTTAAATTTAAACTGTGTATTACAGCATGTTAATCATCAGTCATTAAGAAGTTGGTATATTTTATGAAAGCAAGATTGTTCAGTTGGGCAAAAGTGCACAACCTACCTTTATCATAAATATTTTAATTATGCAGAGATATTTTATGCATCAAAGCCTTTACCGAAGATATTACTAATAGTATTAATAATGAATGACTTTGGACAAGCATTACGCTTTTCCACATTATTTGTAACCGTCATTTTAAATGAAAATAATTTATTTTTCATCAACAAACAGTAACACCACAGCATTTCATTGATCTAACTAACAAGAACGGGACATTAGCTAGCCAATAGGATAAAGGAATAAATGACTTTTTTTGTTTATTTCTTTAGCACATTTATTTGAACATTTCCATCGATTGTACAAGCACTGAAAAACTGTCCAATCCCTAGTTTGTCGGTCATTTTCTTTTAGTATAACAGACATAAAAACTCCCTTGCTTTTGGAGCGGCGAGGCTTAATAATAAGGCAGAATTAAGTGTTTCTGAGCTTCCCAAATGAGGCCCCATTTCTCTGTTCATCTCTGTGGTGCAGCCACAGAGAGACCATTAGTGCAGGGTGATTTAGGATGTTTTCTTTTGATAAGGAACAAGCTCCCAGACAGGGATGCACTTAGCTAAGTCTGGCTATCATGATCAATGGTCATCCATTGGCGCCTATCTGTCTAGGGAGTGCCAGATGGACATCTGGACTGCATTCCTAAGTGTCAGGAGTAAGTGACTCATATCTCACCGTGATCAACCAATCAGGGACTGGTAGGGCCGAGTAACCCACGTGGGACTCTGATGCCCATGGAACTTTCAGCCAATCAACGAGCTGAAGTTCCTCCAGGTAAAAACAGGCAACACAGAGAGCCTGGGAGATTCAGAGATTCGGGAGATTCAGATTCAAGGAGATTCGGGAGATTCAGTAAGATTCAGGAGTGGACTTCTGTGGACTGTTCTAAAGGGAATTCAAAGGAGAATTCCAGGGCAGGACGGCCCAGGAGCAGAAGGCTCCCAAGGGCAGGACATTCTCGCAGCGCGCCTCCTGACCATCCTGAGACTCAGCCCGGACAACCACGGAACGGCCAGTGTGTCCGAGTGCCAGAACTTTCCTTTGTTCTAAGAGTCTAGAGCGGAGGTTGCCAGAGAATAACCAGAGGATCCACCCGAGGTTAGCACCAGCAGCAGGCCTCGTGAACAGGTCAGAACTGTGGACAACTGAATCACTATTCAGAACTAGCTCTTCATCAGGAACGAACCGGTCCTCTTCCTGACTTGCTGGGACCCACAGTCATCTTTTCTCCTGTGCACAAACTTTGCTAGTTAAAGCCAACACTAACTAGCCGGTCAGTGAGCATCAGCAGCGCACCGTCGCAAGCCGCACAGCACAGCCTGGCACACAGCCAGAGAGCGCGGATTGGACAGCAACAGCCTGCAACTGTTTCTTTGTGCCCGCAGGAGATCTGAATCCCCAGAGATTGGATGAGTATTCAACTTCAATGCATTACAGCTCGAGAATTCAATTGTTATCCCAACCAGTTGATATCAATTTAATTCCTAAGAGTTATGTACTTGTTTTGAGTATCTAATGTAGAAGTTATAACCAAGTTCATTTACGAAACGGTCTAAATGAATGATATACTGAACGTATGTCCTCTTGATATGTGTAACTCTTCGTAACTGATTGAATATATACCTTTTGTATTCTGATAACCCTCACGATAAGATCTGTTAGGTTTACATGCATATTCTATGTATTAATAAATGTATCCTCGTGTATTAGTACCTGTGTGTGTGCATTGTTTGAGTTATGTCGCATGGTTGGATTCTAAAGCCATCAAAAGAATCAACTTTGTGATTTACTGCTACAATTAGTAATTGTCTCAGTAAATGCCCAAACCCTACAGAACTGGTGCCTTCAGAGAGCCACTACATTTACATTTTGGCCGGCTATGATTACATATTTGGCGTCCCTGAACGGCTATGAAACATTACACTTTTAACAGAGCGTTTCATAATTTCTAACAACGAAAATTATTTAAACTGCAACACTTATCATTCAACCAGAGCTCAAAACATCACAAGGATCCTCAAGAGCACAGCAAAGACTGTATTAAAAGATACTTGTATCAGATACATTAGAATCCAAGCTTTTTTATCTACGCTTTCTTATCGACGCTAAGAATTAGTCTTTAAAATTTATCACACAGTAAAAAGTCAAATTTCTGGGGCGTCCGTATACCAGAGATTATGGTACTGCTTCAGAAGTGTGTCAGCTAGTCAGATTCCAGGACCGGAATTATCTGTTTTATAATCGAGAATATGTAATCACATATCTAAAGAAATGAATAATGATATTAATTTAAGGATCTGAATATCTAAATCTATGTATCTATATAGCTGGTAGTATTACTGTATTTCACTTTCTATGTAAACACGTTTTGTTAACACCCGAATCACAGGTGGATTCTGTTTTTTGGTCTGTTATGGTCTGTAGCTCAAATCCTGCTTAACTAAAAATTAGACACAAGAAGAGTATTATTTGACAATGTTGTGAGGCTCTGGTGGAATTTCTTTGTAAACCGAAGAGTTATAGAGGAGACAGGTTGTGTATCGCTTCTTTTGACACTTGTAAAAAAAACATTCCAATGTTAATGCGACACGGAAGATAATGTGGTGTATTGGTCGTTAGTGAAAAGATTAAATCATTTTATCTCTTTACTGTGCACATTTTAATCCGCTTAGTATTGAATATTTATATGGAATTTTACCACTAAAGGGAAATTTTAGTAGTTAAGCATAAAACGCAGAGGAGCATAACGAAGGTCAAAAAGGTCATAAAAACAATATTAATTTAGGAACATAAACATATTATGTAAACTGTATGTTGCTGTTATTGGTATTTTAAAGAAAAAATACACACCAATACTCAGTGTCTCCTACAGTATATTGACATTTTTTATATTTCAAAATAACATGTTCGTACTGTACTGTATGTACAGTACACAGCGGTACCGCAGGTTGAACTGTAGGGTGCAAATCCACCTGAACCCAAAAGCCCAACATATTAATGTGCATTAACCTGGCGCTGCGTGGTTTTCATCACTCTCTGCGGGAGTGCTGGCTGTGATGAATTAAACCGGTTTCACAGGTATTTTCAAAGTAGAAGGCGGCGAGTCTTCCAGCGAAAGACACCTCCCCGCCTCCAAAACCCCTTTTTTTTTGCTTACACTAATAGTTCTTAAGTACAGTACAGTAAGTACAGTAGGTACTTACTGTACATTACTTACGGTAGTACTTCTCGCGTTAAGAAAGCTAGGTGTTAGCATAAACTATTAGTAATCAATAATATTAAATTTAGCACTGTAATAAATTGTGTTAATAATAAATTCTATTCTACTCTGAGAATTTAGGGGGGAGGAGGAATGCCCGTGGTCTTTTCAATGATAAACTTGTGTCAAGCTGTCAACCAAAAACCAGCTGTCAAAAAAAAGTTTGTTTTTTTAAAAAAAGTCAATTGTGTGTCCATAATATTGCTATTTTGATATTGCTAATTGCTATTGCTACCGAGTCTCTGTGTAATGTAAATACATTTTGTCTCCAAATCCACCACCACTTGTATGAATCATAGCCCTGCCAAACGATGCAAATTCTGCTGCAATGGTTGTGTGCAGGAATTATTCAGTATGGCATCTCCATGTTCAAGTAAACACTGCTCTGTGTGCAAATGCAAATGCATTTAAAAAAAGTTTTTTTTTTAAAAAAAAGCCACCTTTAAAGGCGCTATATAAAATAAAGTTTATTATTATTAATATTGATGATATTCTTCCTCCCAGGACTTGTAAAATTGTTGTTGCTATTGTTGTTATCCCTTAAAGCACTTTGAGAAGCATACTGTCCAGCATATTGTATTTCATTGCACTATGACAGATTGTCTTATAATCACTTGTTGTTAGAATATCCCCCAAGAGGATATAGAGGATATCCCCCAAGAGGTATCCAGGTAACAGTGAAATGGGCGTGTAGTATGGGGAGATCGGCCGTTTTCCATGTAAATAGTTCCCTGGTTCCGCACCCCTTGGTGTCTCTCTCTCTCTCTCTCTGTCTCTCTCTCTCTCGGGCCCGCACTCTTGGCGGGCTTGTCTTGTGTCTCTCTCTCGTCTGGGCGCGGGAGTGCTGCTGGCGGGTGGTGACGGAGAAGTAATAAAGCGCAGTTTTTAACTCCACAAGTCTGAGTCTCTGTGTTCGTCCTCAGTGAACCCAAATTCATTACATTGGTGTCAGAAGCAGGAAGATGGACAGTGAACGGCCAATGATGTTGGACTCAGAGAAGCGCTGGTTCCCCAAGCCCCGGGGACTCCGAAGGCCGTCGGGAAACGGGAGCGAGGTGGCCTAAAGGGGGGAAGGCCGCCCTTGAGCGATGCTACCCCCGCTCAGGAAAACCAGAAAGAGCGCTTCACCCTGCCAGCTGTGGGAAGGGTTGGCCACAGCCGGGGCTTATTTCTTCCCTGACTCACCGAGGGCAGACCCTGCCAGGCCCTCGTCGACACCGGTTCGACCATCACCCTGCTGCGGCCTGGTGTCCCGCCGGGCACCGAGTCAGCCAGGCCCCCAGGGCACTCACCATGCACTTTGGGGCTGCGAGGGTGAAACACCCCTTCTACCTTGCCCCAGTCCGCGAGGACTGTATCCTGGTGTTGGACTGGTTGCAGCAGGTGGGTGGCTGCCTTGACTTGGGCGTGAGGGACTGGGTGCTGCGCCGGAGGTGGCGGGTGCCCTCCAGCGGCAAGGTCAGGTGGCAGTTTGTGGTGTCACGGTCGCTCCGTGGGGCAGTTCTCCAAGCAGTGCACGGCCAGCCAGAGGCCGCCAAGCAGTGACCTAGCCGCTGGAGGGCACCTGCCACCAACGGCGCAGCACCCTGTCCCTCACCTCCAAGGCCTCCCACAGTGCACAGAGTGCCTTACAGACTTCGGGTAGGGGCAAACATATCTCGCCGTCCTGGGAGTCAGCTCTGGCACGCTCGCCCCGACACCTGCGGCTCCGACAGGCCCAGGTGACGCCCGCCGTTGCCACCTCCGCTTGCAGCTCCGGTCAACCCACACACCCCGGACACCTCCCGCCCTGCCCACCTCGAGACTGATTCATTCCCCCTGCCCCACCAACTCTCGCCGGCCCAAGTCAAGACAACCACCCACCTGCTGCAACCAGTCCAACCCCAGGATACAGTCCTCGCAGACTGGGGCAAGGTAGAAGGGGTGTTTCACCCTCGCAGCCCCAAAGTGCACGGTGAGTGCCCTGGGGGCCTGGCTGAATTGGTGCCCCGGTAGGACACCAGGCCGCAGCAGGGTGATGGTCAAACCGGTGTCGATGAGGGCCTGGCAGGGTCTGCGCTCGGTGAGGCAGGGAAGAAATAAGCCCCGGCTGTGGCCAACCCTTCTTACAGCAGGTGGGGTGAAGTGCTCTTTCTGGTTTTCTGGAGAGGGGGTTGCGTCGCTCATGTGCGGCCTTCCCCCCTTTAGGCGCTTCTCTGAGTCCGACATCATCGGCCGTTCACTGTCTATCCTCCTGCTTCTGACACCAATGTAATGAATTTGGGTTCGTTGAGGATGAACACAGAGACTCAGACTTGTGGAGTTAAAAACTGCGCTTTATTTCTTCTCCGTCACCACCCGCCAGAAGCACTCCTGCACCCAGACGAGAGAGAGACACAAGAAAAGCCCGCCAAGAGCGCGGGCCCGAGAGAGAGAAAGAAACACCAAGGGGTGCGGAACCAGGGAACTATTTACATGGAAAACGGGCGATCTCCCCAGACTGAACGCCCGTTTCACTGTTACCTGGATACCTCTTGGGGGATATCCTCTTGGGGGATATTCTAACAACAAGTGATTATAAGACGATCTGTCAAAGTGCAATGACATACAATATGCTGGACAGTATGCTTCTCAAAGTGCTTTACGGGATAACAACAATAACAACAACAATTTTACAAGTCCTGGGAGGAAGAATATCATCAATATTAATAATAATAAACTTTATTTTATATAGCGCCTTTAAAGGTGGCTTTTTAAAAAAAAAATTATTAAATGCCTTTGCATTTGCACACAGAGTAGTGTTTACTTGAACATGGAGATGCCATACTGAATAATTCCTGCACACAACCATTGCAGCAGAATTTGCATCGTTTGGCAGGGCTATGATTCATACAAGTGGTGGTGGATTTGGAGACAAAATGTATTTACATTGGGTTGCTGTAAGTGGAGCACTAATAAGCCCAAAGCTCTACTTATTATTTTACAAGAGAATGCACCTGACAAGCTGGACAGTATGCTTCTCAAAGCGCCTTACAGGATAACAACAACAATAACAACAACAATTTACAAGTTCTGGGAGGAAAAATATGATCAATATTAATAATAATAATAAACTTTATTTTATACAGCTCCTTTAAAGGTAGCTCCCCAAAGCGCTTTACAGGAAAACAACCAATGAAACAACAGTGGCTGGGGGTTGAAATACCTGTGAAACTGGTTTGTTTACAATGTACTGTAGACACAGAGTGTTACACCAACGCATTAGCATGTTAAAGCGATTCCATTGAGGAGCCGGGTGCGATAATTGTTTTGTTCCTTGATATCTGATCTGCAAGGACATTTGGCTGCAGCGAATGTGAATTCTGTCTGAAAAATAAAAGTATTTTAATCAAGATTTCCTTATAAAATTAACGTAAAACAAAACAAAAACCAAAAATAAGATACAATCTACAGACATTCACAACAAACATATCTTAAAACATTTACATATATTGTTAAATTATTACTTTAAATATATACGTTAGGTTACTGAAACAGCCAGTTAATAAAATCGTTGCAATTTTGTTCTTGTTTGGAGGTGGGGATATTCTAACAACAATTGATTTAAAGACAATCTGTCAAAGTGCAATGAAATACAATATTATGGGGGTACCTTTAAAGCGGAGACGACGAAAATAAAGTTTATTATTAATTTGCTGGACAGAGAGGTGAAAATTATTATGCAGAAGACAAAGATAACGATTTACATTGCATTACCAGATTGTGAATCAATAAAAAATATTTAATTAAACACGGGTTTGTGATTTAAATGGAAATGGGGGTGACGGGAACTCTTAATCTAAATAAAAATAAAATAAAACAGATTTCGATAGTTAATAACCACTTTTTATGCGCAAAACATTTTTCTTTCTCCTGATCAGCTTAGAAATCTGTGTACGCTGTAAGGTTTTTACTTCCTAATTAAACTTTTAAAATACGCATTTCGAATAGAAGCAGCATATGCTCATGTCTTCCTGTTATGTAGAACAGATCAGCAAGTTTTTTTTTCCCCAGTCAGAGGGGAAGCCAATCACCATTCTGAAGCCTACCGTAATCTCTGGTATAGGGACACCCCAGAGTTCTGTCGCATTTTCATTTTAGGAAATTATGAAACGCTCGGTTAAAAGCAAGGGAGATTGTCCGTTATAGTGGACATAAAAACAAGAGTTTGCTGCGGCGTTATTGGAAACCCAATTTTTACACAAATCGCCGGATTATATCGTAGAAGACACAGACCGGAGCCAGACCTGGAGAATGCCCGGAGCATTAAAGGGATTGGACAGTTTCCAAGTGCTTGTACAATCGATGGAAATGTTCAAATAAATGTGCAAAAGAAATAAAAAAATCATTTATTCCTTTAACATATTGGCTAGCTAATGTCCTCTCTTTGCTAGTTACCTGTGGCTGTGTTTCTGTGTTGCGTAGCAACGAGTAACTATATTCTCAGGTGGAGGAACCTAAACAGCTTAATTTTTGTGTTAAATAATTTTTTAAATTAAAATTCATTCTATACAGCAATCGCATATTTGGGGACCGTTTCATAAAACTTTGATACTTAAAATGTTTAGGGAGAAATGGAAGACTGGTGTGTATTTTTTCTTTAAACTACCAAGACCAGCCATATACAGTACAGTTTACATACAGTAATATGTTTATGTTCCTAAATTAATATTGTTTATGACCTTCAGATGCGTTATGCTCCTCTTCTTTTTATGCTCAGCTACTAAAATTTCCCTTTAGTGGTAAAATTCCATATAAATATTTAATACTAAGCGGATTAAAACGTGCACAGTAAAGAGATTAAATGATTAAATCTTTTCACTACCGAGCAATGCACCACGAGTGCCCCTGTCGGTCATTTTGGCCAGCCAATCACTTACTGCGGTAGACTGCGGTGGCTTGTGGGTAGTTCCCCGTACCGCGGGTTTGTACCGTGCATTTTGAATGGCTGCATCTGTATATTCTTGCTTAAGAACATGATGGTTAGGTAAAGTAAAATACATACTACAGCATGACCTGTTTCACTGGATTTTTCAGAACATCAAATCCCTCTTTTTTCACATTTCATCTATCATTCCCTCCACTTTTTGAACTTCTCACTCTGTAGTAGATCCCAGCCATGTCCTTAAAGGAAGGAAGGGAGAGAAAGGGGATTCAAGATAGATGTGAACAGATTGATTCATAACATCACTAATATGAAATGTTTGTAGTTTATTGTTTTTTAAATACTTCTTTGTCATTTTAGATGATAAGTATACTATATAGTATACATAGTGTATTTAATGAATAATTTAAAAGCAAATATACATGTAAAAACCTCAGTGGTGATTTCTGTTTAAAGTTATTTTTAAATTCCCTTTAAATTCTCTCCTACCATACTGGAGATTTATGGCCTGAGTGGTACAACTGGTTTTTACTCCTGCCATTGACAGTATTCAAACATTTTCTAATTCGTTCATGTTCATTCATGTTATCCATTTATTATTAATGTTATTTTAATATTTAACACACTGTGATATACAGAATTAAGAAAAATGTCAGTTAATAAATCAGAACCCCCAATTGGTAAATGATTTTGCCAAAAATATACACAAGCAGTTGGTATAATTTGAGGCACCTGAGCTCTTCATTCTCTAGCACAACTTTGGTGAAAAGAGTTTTAAATCAGGAACATTGTTAAACAAACATTTATTAATAATGCAAAGGAACAAGTAATAGGTTTATTCCATGCTGAAAAGAGAAGAAAGAAAACACAACATTTCAGTTGTGGAGCCTTCTTCGGGTGTATATTACTTTGCAGCCTACACATGTTGAACATTTATTAGTAATGACAATGTAGGAGTTTTGTGCATTTACTGGGACAATTATTAATTGTAGCAGTAAGTCACAAAATGATTCTTTGATGGCTATTAGAAAACCTACCTTGCGGGATAACTCAGCAACGCACACATACATACATGAGAATACATTTATTAATATCTAAAATGTGCATATAAACATAACAGATCTTAAGAGTGAGGGTTAGCAGAATACAAAAGGTATATATTCAATCACAAAGAGTTACAAACCAAGCGGGACATACATTGAGTATACCATTCATTTATACCGTTTCATCATTCATATATTCATGTATATTAAATGTTTAATTAAGAAGAAAAAAAACTTACAGCGTACACAAAGATTCTAAGCTGATCATGAGGAAGAAAGATCACCAATTTTCCACGCATAAAAAGTGGTTATTAACTATTGAAACCTGTTTTTATAGCTTTTAAAATCATGCAATGTCTAAGTTAAGCAGGATCACATCATTAATTCTAATTTTTTATTTATTTTTTAAAAACTAAAAAATTAATTTGTCCAACCTAAGGGCGTTTATAATATAAGGACGTATCTAAAGAACGATATAATTATATTCATATACTGTCTGGCGGAATAAACTGAAGACTTAGTTAATGCGACATGGAAGATATTATTAATAATGTAGCACTTTAGGACTCACACCCTTCCAGCTGGGGAATTGAACCCAGGTCTCCAGTGTCACTCAACAGGGAAGCAGCCAATTGAGCTTCAGTGAGATCTGCCCTCAATACTGACGGACCAGGTCCATCCTATTCATATGAAAGACAGTGACATCACCGTGCTGGCAAGTCCGCAGTCACCTGACCAGCAGAATGTTGCATCAGAGAGAGTCAGTATAGCTTCTGGGACATACATTTTTCCTGCATCAAAGTTTAACTCATTCAGAGTGCCCTACATTACAAAACTCCAAGCGTTTCATTTTGAGCTGAAGAACCTCACACCTGAAGAAGGCTTCACAGCCGAAACGTGTTTTCTCTCTTCTCTCTTCAGCATGGAATAAACCTATTACTTGTTCCTTTGCACACTACGCAGGCTGACACAGCTACCCACCTGAAGTAGTTAAAGTATATGTATTGCAAGGCACTCTGTTTTATTAACAGACACTTCGACTCAAGTGTTGTACAGTGATATAGACATGGGTAATGCCAACCCCATTAAACAATGTGCTTATCGCGCAAATCCTGCTGAACTAAAAATTAGACACAAGAAGAGTATTATTGGACTATGTTGTGAGGATCTGGCGGGATTTCTCTGTAAACTGAAGAGTTATAGAGGAGACACATATCACCTCTTTTTACACTTGTAAAAAAGAAGATTCCACTCAGTGGGCGATGCATTGTTATCTCAATCACCTGCTAATTAGTTTTACACCACGGGAAGACAGGAGAATGTGACTGTACTGTATCTGTACGGAATGTGTGTTGTGTTTACAAAATTAAAGTGTTTAAAATGTATAATTAAATAGTAAAAAAGAAACTTACAGCTTACACAAAAATTCTAAGATGATCACGAGGAAGTGTATTGCATGCTTAATGGTGTAACCCCATTACCCCCATTTTGATTAAAATCGCAAACGCGTGTCAACTTTATTGATTCACAATCTGACAATGCACCATAGCTTTCTCACCATATAGATTTATTTTTCATACCACAGTTAAACAAAGCAGGAGCGTATTGTACTTCCTCATGGGATCAAACATGGAAAGATTAGATGGTAATCATTTTTATTTTTTAATACATTTTAGAAAAGTGTCATCTATACAAAAAAGTTGTATTTATTTAATACCACTCGATAGTTATATTAATAAAGATAAGCTCTCTATTAAAGCTCAGATCAAAGATCAAACACAGAACAAACAGCAATATTTCACACACTGGGACTGATCTGTTATCTGTGATGTGGTTAAAAAGACGTGAAAAGACCACGGGCACTTTTCCTCCCCCCTACGGACCATGGACAGACAGACAACTGTTTTCACTGCTTATTATTTGACTAGCTGTTCAGAGGGAAAGGCGGTGATGTCACCGCACTGGCAAGCAAGCTCTTTAGATACGCGATTCCATATTATATTCCCTGTTAAGCAAATTCTAAAAGTATGCTTTTGTTTACGCCAATAACGAGCGAATTCGCAGAAAAGGTTAAAACATGATCACTTTTCTCACAGTATATAAATAATATTTTTAGGAGGAGCACGTAAAAGCGTTTACAAAATAACCACATGTAAGACTTTGATGCTTAAAATGTTCAGGGAGAAAGTGGAATACTGGTATGTATTTTTTAATTTAAATTACCAATACCAGCCACATACAGTTTACATGATATGTTTCTGTTCCAAAAAAATATCGTTTATGATCATCAGACTTGTTATGCTCCTCTTTTTTATGCTCACCTACAAAAATTTCCCTTTAGTTGTAAAATTCCAAATAAATATTCAATACTAAGCAGGTTAAAACATGCACAGTAAAGAGATCTGCGCCCTCCCATTCAAGCGCCCCCTCACGAGCCCTGAAGGGAGCCAGGCGGTCTCGGTGCAGGACCACCACACTCCCTCGCTTCACGAACCGGACACGGTAGCAGACCTCCCCTACCTGATGTTGCTGGAGGGGCGCCCGTGAGCGCCCGGGGGACCCTTCTGGGCCACGCAAACCGCGCACGTCTGGCAGAACTGCTCCACGTCCCAGTGACAAAGACCCCAGTAGAAGTGACCATGGAGTTGCCGCAAGGTTTTCGCGGAGCCGAAGTGCCCCACGCCCGGCTGGCCGTGCTTGGAGAACTGCCCCACGGAGCAACCGCGGCACCACGAACTGCCACCTGACCTCGCCGCTGGAGGGCACCTGCCACCCCCTGAGCAGCACCCCGTCCCTCAGCTACAAGGCCTCCCACGGTGCGCAGAGCGCCTTCATGGACTTGGGGTGAGGGGCAAGCTTATCTCACCGTTGCGCTTGGCCCCCGCGTTCCCCCCAGCGGCCGCCCCGTCAACTGCCCGGCTGGGCGGCCCGGGAGTCAGCTCCAGCATGCTCGCCCCAACACCTGTGGCTCCGACAGGCCCAGGTGATGCCTGCCGCTGCCGCCTGTGCTTCCCGCTCCGGTCAGCCCGCGCACCCCGAACACCTCCCGCCCCACCCGCCGTAAGACTGATTCGTTCCCTCTGCCCCACCAACTCTCTCAGGCCTAAGTCAAGGCAACCACCCACCTGCTGCAACCAGTCCAACCCCAGGATATAGTCCTCGCGGACTGGGGCGAGGAAGAAGGGGTGTTTCACCCTCGGAGCCCCAAACTGCACGGTGAGCGCCCGCTTGCCGAGGACCTCTGCGTACTGCCCTGTCACCGTCCTCAGGTGCAGGCTGGTGGTTTCCCATCCTGGGGGAAAGGCTGCCTCGGTGCCCGACAGGACACCAGGCCACAGCAGGGTGATGGTCGAATCGGTTTCGACAAGGGCCTGGCGGGTTCTTCCCTCGATAAGGCAGGGAAGAAATAAGCCCCGGCTGTGGCCAACCCTTCCCACGGCAGCAGACGGGGTGAAGTGCTCCTTCTGGCTTTCCGGAGCGGGGGTAGTGTCACTCAAGGGCGGCCTTCCCCCATTTAGGCCGCCCGCTCCCGTTTCCCAATGCCCACCGGTCTCCTCGAATACGGCATCAGCCTGCTCAAGGCCTGAGCCGAGTCAGGGCCTGCTCCAAGGAGACCGGCGCAGCCAGCATCACGTGGCACTGCACCTCAGTCGGCGCCAGGGCCCGGAGGAACACCTGGAGCGCTATTTCCTGGTGGGCCTCCTCCAGGAGAGTAGGATAACCCTGGCGGGCTAAGTAGGCCACATCTGCAGCGACCGGACCTAGTGGCTCTCCCGCTAGGCGAAGGTGTTGGGCCAATCTCGCCCGCAGCATGTCCCGGCGCCTCCCCTCTCCTGCTGAAACGCCTCCAGAGGGCTGATGCCAATGCCGCGTAGTTGTACAGTTGGTCCCCGGGTACATCCAGCAATGCCTGGCAGGCCTTCCCCTCCAGGACCGCGGCGAGGTGGCATTATTTCTAAATATCTAAATATCACAACATGTGTACACAGCGATCCCCTCGGATTCGAGCTAGTGCGTAATTATGCATCGATCAAAAACTGGAGGTTTAAAAAAAGAAAATTAGCTCACTGATTTTATGTGCAAGCTGTGAACATTTTCACAACTCTTGGTCTTTAAAATGCATTTGGTTTGAAGGCTTTCTGTGTTTCCCTTCCAAAGATATGAACAAAAGAATATTCGAGCGTGGTTAAAAAAATGGCTTAAAAAAGAAATAAAAAATTAGATATAATGATATAAACATTTACTGCAATACATTTACTGGGTGGGTAGCCTGCAACGTTTCTGCTGTGAATCCTTCTTCAGGTGTGAGGGAACAGACAAAGCAGGAACTTATTGTACTTACACGTGGAAAGATTACAGATTACAAATTTTAATCGTTTTTAATTTTGTTATACATTTTAGAAAAGTTTCATCTATGTATACACCACAAAACTATTTTCAATTGTATTTCTGAATACTATGTATAAAAAAAATTTGCAGCTTACCCAACAATTCTAAGATGATCACGAGGAAGTGTATTGCATGTCTAATGGTCTAACCCCATTTTCCCCATTTTGATTAAAATCGCAAACGCGTGTTAAAATTAAATGCCTTTATTGTTTCACAATCTGACAATGCAATGTAAATCATTATCTTTGCATTCTAAGTCCCTTAATTCACTTTAAGCATAGCTTTCTCAGTATTTATATTTATTTTTCATACAGATACAGCCATTCAAAGTGCGCAGCACAGACATGTACCTCAGGTAATTGGCTACGTCCTCGCGCATCGTGACGCGCGATGACGCGAAATACCGCGGTACGTGATTGGTTGACTGACAGGGGCACTCATGGTGCATTGGTTGGTCGTAGAAAGATTTAAATGTCTTTACTCTGCCCATTTTAGTATTGAATATTTATATGGAATTTTACCACTGAAGGGAAATCTTAGTAGCTGAGCATAAAAAGAAAAAGAGCATTCTGTAACGCGTGTGAAGGCCATAAACGATATTAATTTTGGAACATAAACATACGGTATTTGGCTGGTCTCGGTACTTTAAAGAAAAAAATACACACCAGTATTCCATTTCTCCCTAAACATTTTAAGCATCGAAGTCTTTAACTAACATGTGAAATAGCGTGTATAAAAAGTGGTAGTTTTAAACTTTTCTGCTAATGTAATATGGAATCGCGTATCTAAAGAAATTAATAACAATATAATTATATTCGTGTACTGCAACACAGTAATACACGCTGTACAATGTCTGTTGATTCTGTATGAGTAGGGCTGTTTCAGCCCTGCTTATGCGACCTTCCTGGTATCCTGGTGGTCTACGTGCTGGATTAGTAACCCCCAGGTTGTGTATTCAAATCCAGCTGGTGCCTCGACTTTTCTTTTAACAAACATTACTTTGAAAAAATAGAATAGCAATATTACGGACAATTAATTGACTTTTTATATTTCTAAATATCACAGCCTGAACGAATTTAGGTCATTTTTTAAAACAATGAATAGTCACCTTCTTTCCTTCTTACAACGGTCCCTGCTTCTGCTTCCTACTTCTCCGTGTGGGGGGGGATCCCTTTAGATCTACCTTCAGATTTAAAAGGTTACTAATCATATCTTCGGTGTTGCATCTTCCCAGTGTAGCTGATCTTTTGCTGCCTGGGTAAACTATCACAAAGCTTTAGAGAATTTAACATTTCTATTATCAACAAATTGTAAATGCGACATTTACATTGGCATTATTAATTTTTCACTTGAGTGTATGGAGGATTGTCAGCTGTCACTGAGAGTAGACCCCCCCTCTTAGGCTGCACAAACGATCTTTTAAATTTTTATAGAGAATTGGAGGCTGTACAGTATGCGTTACAATATAAACATTTATATTGATTTAAATCGCGTTTTGATTTAAATCGCAAACGCATGTTTAATTATATGTATTTTTTGATTCACAATCAGACAAATGCAACATAAATTGTTATCTTTGTCTTCTAAGTATCTTAATAAACTTTCAGCACAGCTTTCTCCCCGTTTAGATTTATTTTTCTTGGGATTTTGGGATCAAACGTGGAAAGATCAAATGGCAGGAATTGAACCTAGGACCCCACTGCTGCAAGATAGCAATGCTAACCATTTCACCACCATTTGAAATGGATGGATATTTTAGTTATCTTTCTAGTTCACAGGTTTGCATGCATAATTTAATTTTGAAAGCCACTGAGACATCAGGTACTACAGTTGTATTTATGAAAAAGAAACAAAACAAAAAGCATACTAACAACTGTGCCATCCTACTCCTTGGTTAATACATTTTATTATTTATAAACAGTTAACATTGTTAGCAAAATATTTTGAATTATATTTTACCCTATTTTTTCTTTAGTTTTGTATTTAACTTATTATATGATAGTCAGAATTAATGTATATTTGAACAATATACATTAAATTAAATGAAAATATATTTTTACAAGATGCGGGGGAAAGTGCAACAACTTATTACAGTGCTAAATTTAATATTATTGATGACTAATAGTTTATGCTAACACCTAACTTTCTTAATTAGATGTATTTAAAACAGTGAACAAAGTGTAACCTAACATTCAGAAATAGAATCGAGAATAGTTTTGTGGTGTTTGTATAGATGAAACGTTTCTAAAATGTATAACGTAACAAAATTAAAGACGATTAAAATCTGTAATCTTATCACTTGTAGATAGATAGATAGATAGATAGATAGATAGATAGATAGATAGATACTTTATTGATCCCGTGAGGGAAATTGCAGTGCAACAGCAGCTTAACACACACAACACAGCCACAATGTAACGAATTATATAATAATAGTACAATACATACAATACAATACAAGAGTTACTCACAGTCCAGACGCACAAGAACAAACTAGAACAGAACAGTACACAGAAAATCATATCACACTCATATCACACATATGGATATAAATATAGATGTAACTGTAGATATAAATATAAATATAAATGTATTGCACAGGTCCCTGGCATATATTGCACAGAAAGTGGTTGTAAACGGGAAAAAGAAAAAGAAAAAGAAGAAGAAGAGAACAGATGTAGCAGTAGATGTGTAGATGCGTTTAATCCAGATACAGGTCACTGTCGATGTTGCCTCTGCCAAGACGCAAGGTGGATGCGTTGTACAGTCTTATGGCAGACGGCAAGAATGACCTCCTGTAGCGCTCCCTGTTGCACCGTGGATGAATCAGTCTATTGCTGTACGTGCTCTTCATTCCTGCAAGCCTGTCATAGAGGGGATGGGAGAAGTTGTCCATGATGGCCTCTAGTTTGGACATCATTCTCCTCTCAGCCACTACCTCCAAGGAGTCCAGGTCAGACCCAATGACAGAGCTTGCTCTCCTGATGAGCTTGTTCACTTGTATGTCATTAGAAAGTACAACAAGTTTCTGCTTTGTCTAAGGATGGTATCAAAAAGTAGTCTAAGTGGTGAGAAAGCTGTGCTTAATGATAATTAAGGGACTTAAAAGTAAAAAGAGATGCTTCATATTGCTTGATTAATTTTAAAAACTAAGTTATAAATGCATTAAGCTTTCCAGGCAGCAGAACTGAGCTCCGCGCCTCCTCCCTCTCTCGGTTCCGCGTCGGGTCTAAATATCTAAACATATGTATCTATATAGCAAGTAGTGTCACTGTATTCTACTTTCTTTGTAAACGTAGAAAAACAGATTCACAACGCGACGCTGTGTCACTGTGTAAAAAAAAAAAAACGGTTTAAACACCCTATATTGTAATGAGCTGCTGAGCTACTGTAAGAATAGGAGTTCCTGCTGTCAGAGGGGCTGGCAAGTGCCCGGGGTCATTTAATTAGTATTACAATTCGCACTGAATTGAACCCATTCAGAGCCTACATTACATTTTAGCATTTCATTCAGAGCAGAAACCCTCACACCTGAAGAAGGCTTGAGTTTTCTCTCTTCTCTTTTAAAACTTGTGTACAATGCTGTAATACAATTTAAAATAAAAGTTTAAACAGTATCAACTAAACTCCATTAATATAAGTATCGAGTGGTATTAAATAAATACAGCTTTTTAGTATAGATTACACTTTTCTAAAATGTATTTAAAAAATAAAAACGATTACAATCTAATCTTTCCACGTTTGATCCCAAAATCCCAAGAAAAATAAATCTAAACGGGGAGAAAGCTATGCTGAAAGTTTATTAAGATACTTAGAAGACAAAGATAATAATTTATGTTGCATTTGTCTGATTGTGAATAAAAAAATACATATAATTAAACATGCGTTTTTGATTTAAATCAAAACGCGATTTAAATCAATATAAATGTTTATATTGTAACGCATACTGTACAGCCTCCATTTCTCTATAAAAATTTAAAAGATCGTTTGTGCAGCCTAAGAGGGGGGGTCTACTCTCAGTGACAGCTGACAATCCTCCATACACTCAAGTGAAAAATTAATAATGCCAATGTAAACGTCGTATTTACAATTTGTTGATAATAGAAATGTTAAGTTCTCTAAAACTTTGCGATAGTTTACCAAGGCAGCAAAAGATCAGCTACACTGGGAAGATAGAAGCAGGAAGCAGAAGCAGAGACAGTTGTCAGAAGGAAAGAAGGTGACTATTCATTCTTATTAAAAATGACTTAAATTCGATCATGTTGTGATATTTAGAAATATAAAAAGTCAATTAATTGTCCATAATATTGCTATTCTATTTTTTCAAAGAAATGTTTGTTAAAAGAAAAGTCGAGGCACCAGCTGGATTTGAATACACAACCTCTGGTTCAGCAGTAGGGAATATAGATCACAGTACCACCCAGAAGGTCACATGAGGAGAGGTGAAACAGCCCTACACATACAGAATCAACAGACATTGTACAGTGTGTATTACTGTGTTGCAGTACATGAATATAATTATATCGTTATTAATTTCTTTAGATACGTAATTCCATATTATATTAGCAGAAAAGGTTAAAACTACCACTTTTTATACACGCTATTTCACATGTTAGTTAAAGACTTCGATGGTTCGATTTGATCTGAGTATTAAAGTTCAGATCAAAGATTAAACAGCAATATCTCATACACTGGGACTGATCTGTGATCTGTGATGTGGTTGAGTGTGAATTGTGGTGCTGTAGCAGGCTAGTTGTCTGTGCTGAAAAATAAAAACCGTTTTAACAACTCTTAAGCATACTGTAGTTTTTGTTAGACCATTAGACATGCAATACACTTCCTCGTGATCATCTTAGAATCTCTGAGTAAGCTGCACATTTTTTTTTTATTTTATATACACAATACTGCTGACAGCAGGAAGATTCCTATAGTTTACTCAGCAGCTTTTTAAAAACAGCACCAATGCTGTTCAAACCGATTTTTTTTACACAGAAGACTGACACAGCTTCGCGCTGTGAATCTGTTTTTCTAAGAAAACATGTGTCCGTGGGGGAAGGGGGAATGTCTTTTGCTGGAAGACTCGCACTGTTCTATTTTGAAAATACCTGTGAAACCGGTTTAATTCAGCACAGCCAGCACTCCCGCAGAGAGTGATGAAAACCGCACAGTGCCAGGTGAATGCAGAACATCAATGTAGGGCTTTCGGGCTCACATGGATTTGCATCCTACAGTACAACCTGCAGTACTGCTGTGTACATACAGTACGAACATGTTGTGATATTTAGAAATATAAAAAATGTCAATATACTGCAGTGTCTATAATATTTGCTATTTAGTTTTTCAAAGAAATGTTTATTTGTTAAAAGAAAACTCATAGCAATTGCTGGATTTGAACACCCAACCTCACACTTATACTGTAAACCAGTCACCACCAAGGCAAGTCATATGACACGCCCTGAAACAGCAACACACATACAGTAATGTGGTCAGAAGGACCACGTAAAAATGTTTCGAAATAACCACATGTAAGACTTTGATGCTTAAAATGTTTAGGGAGAAATGGAATACTGGTGTGTATTTTTTCTTTAAACTACCAATACCAGCAATATACAGTTTACATAATATGTTTATGTTTCTAAATTCTGATTGGCTGACACACTTCTGAAGCCATGGCATATTCTCTTGTATACGCACACAACAGAATTTTGACTTTTTACTGTGTGATAAAGAAAGTTTAAAGACTACTTCTTGGCGATAAGATAAGCGTAGATAAAAAGTTTGGATTCTCATGTATCTGATACACATATCTTTTTCTGCTGTTTTTGTTGCGCTCTTGAGGATCCTTGTGATATTTTGAGCTCTCGTTGAATGATAAGTGTCGCATAGTTTAAATAATTTTCATTCTTAGAAATTATGAAACGCTGTGTTAAAAGCAAGGGAATTTTTATGTCTGTTATAGTAAAAGAAAATGCCTGACTAATTAGGGATTGGACAGTTTTTCAGTGCTTGTACTGTACAATCGATGGAAATGTTCAAATAATTGTGCTAAAGAAATAAACAAAAAAAGTCATTTATTCCTTTATTATATTGGCTAGCTAATGTCCTCCCTTTGCTAGTTACTTGTGGCTGTGTTTCTGCGTTGCGTAGCAACAAGGGATTATATTCTCAGGCGGAGGAACGTAAACAGCTTAATTTCCGTGTTAAATACATTTTTTTAATTAAAATTCATTCTATACAGCAATCGCATATTTGAGGACAGTTTTATAAAACTTTGATGCTTAAAATGTTTAGGGAGAAATGAAAGACTGGTGTGTATTTTTTCTTTAAACTACCAAGACCAGCCATATATAGTACAGTTTACATACAGTAATATGTTTATGTTCCTAAATTAATATCGTTTATGACCTTCAGATGCCTTATGCTCCTCTTCTTTTTATGCTCAACTACTAAAATGTCCCTTTACTTGTAAAATTCCATATAAATATTCAATACTAAGATGTTGAATTACCTTAAATTTATGGTGTCTCTCTCTATCATCAGAAATGGAATCATAATTTAATCTTTTTATTCTCTATTTAATCATAATTCAGTATTTTATTTTTACATAACATATTTAAATGGATAAAAAACAAACAAAATGTGTGCAAAACAGATCAATCCAAGTGCTAGAAATTTTCAAAGCCAAAACATTGATGGGCATTACAAAGACAACTGAATATTATATAACATTTAGTTTCATATGAAATGCTTTGTTTCCACATTCTGAAATGTTTTCATCTTGGCACCTTTTCCCTGTACAGTTCCAAACAGTATTACATTCTCCACAAATATCTAATACAAAAGCTCTCTTTCGAGGACTTGTATTCCATAACATCATCCAGTAAACCTTAGCTTACTGTGGTCTGATCCTTATATTTGGATCAGTGGGGATCTACCATACATTTTCAATATAATGTATAAACATTTTAGTTTTGGCATATATATATATATATGGCATTCTCTTTCCACACATGCTTTCTGAGAAAACAACTTAAGTATTCAGTCAAGAAAGTTTAACATATTGTCTTCTGTTGAAGATGCCATTAAACTGGCTTTCCATTGTATGCTCCAGCATTTGGAGAAGCCAAATTTCTATGCCCACATCCATTTTTGGATTTCACTACAGCACCTCACCTCAGTCCACATAAATTATTCAGTAACCTGACAGCTTTGAACATCAACCCTGCTATGTGTCATTGGATTTTGGACTTTTTAACACATTATCAACAGACAGATGAATAACAGAACATCTTGCCCTCTGACTCTCAGCACAGGTCCTATCTCCATGGCTTTTTTTCCCTTTTCACACATAACTTTACATCTCAGGATGACATATTTGATTTTCAAACATGCAGATAACACTACTATTGTTGGTCTAATCTTGAATAATGATGAGATTTGTTACCGAAAGCTTGACTGATGATTGACTTTCGACGCATCCAGAACACAAAACTTCCTATAGAGATCACAAACTCTTTTAAATTTTTGGATACATACATAAACAGTGATCTTAAATGGAGCACCAACACTGACCACATAGTCAAGAAAGCATAGCAAAGCATGTTTTTTCTTAGTCAACTCAAAAAATTATCCTTTAATTCTACACAGCCATAATCCAAAGTGTTCTGACAACCTCTATTTACAGTCTGGTATGGGAGCTTGGATAACTACTCAAAAGACAAACTAGAAAGGATCGTGTCCAAAGCTGCAAAAATTGATGGCTGAGAACTCCCTTCCATTTCATCTCTCTACTCAAGTCACACCTCCAATCGTGCCAAGAAAATAATTTCAGATCCCTCTCATCTGTAACAAACAGTTCTTTCCGGACCCTATGCGGACGACACAATCCGAAAAAGTGAGGAAGAAAATGCTAGGGAAAAGTCATGCAGGAAAAGGGGAATGAAGACAGGGGGGCATGTCCATGCTGTGCTGGTGATCCGGGGAGGTATGGCCAAGGCAAACAATCCAAGACGAAGTCCAACGGAGAAACCAAAACGAAGCAAAAGTCCATGACCAGGTAATCCATCCAAAAACTATGGGTTAAAAACAGGTGCAGGATTGGGACCGATGGAGGGAATGGGAACAGGAGCAGGAAGCTAAAAACATAATGGAGCCAGGCGCAACCAGGTCCCGGGCTCACATGATGCGGACATCAGATGCAGAGCCTTGAGTGAAGTGAGCGCCTGGCTTTTAAAGGCAAACTGAAACAGGGAAGAATAAAGGAACAGGTTCGGGGAATGAGACAAAACGAGGAAAGGCTGGAGCGCCCTTAAGAGGAGGGGTTTGCGATCGTGACATCATCTAGCTCATAATCTCTTTCAGCTTCTCCCTTCTGGAAAATGTTTCAAATCCTTCCTCTCAAGGACTGCCCATTTCAACCTCAATTACTTTCCCACTACCATACGAACTTTGAATTCACATTGAACTCTGAATTTTTTTGTATAATTATGGTGCTTCATGGAAAGTTGTTTACAGATGTATGTGACGATGTGTGTTTGTCTTCCGTCCTAGTTAAAGTTGTACTGTATATGTTGTATGTATGTCTCATATGTGTTTGCTGTAACAAAAGCAAATTCCACCAACTATTGGTGTGTGGCAATAAAGAATAATATTACATATATATGAATATGTAATTATAATTAAGATTTTAATTATAGAAATATGTTTGACATTGTGACTTTAGATCTTCGTATTTAAAAGACCAGATTAAAACTAGGAATTACTAAGGAACAGGAGACGTAGACACTGCCAGGAAGTAGTCCTGTGGGATTCATGGGGATTGGATTTCCTAGGCTAAAGTTGTATCATTGACAACTGAAAATGTGTATTTTCAGACAGAAATAAAAACCCACACTTGAGGGTGAGGGTGAGGAGATAATACACTGACACGATACATTCCCTCCAGTGCTACATCAGAAAAGTTAAGCTGAAATAGGTGCTTTGCACTAGAAGTGCAACTTTGTTGTTCTAAATGTTGTAAACACATAAAAAACTAAATTGTGATTTAAAAAAATGGAATTACACAGTAAAATGATGCAAAATGTGTAATTTGAAGGGAGAAGAAACAATATTTCTGTGTCCATTTGCAGACATGAATGTCTGTGCCATGTCATTTCTACCATTCACAGAAACAGGCAAAACAATACACGTTTAACCTGAGAATACTAATTGGCATGGTGTTGTACTTCATGTATACAAACAACAGAACACATGCTCCTTTAGATTATTTTTCTTCCAAATAGAGGAGTATGATGATATTCTTTTGTTGTTAAAGTCAATGCCACTCTGCACAGGACAATATTATTGCATATATAATGCAATATATTAATATAGTAGGCAACATTGTTCAAAATTAACTATTGCATTTAAACGCAATAATTTTTTTCATTTAAAAGCATTACTTTTCTTATCTAAATGCTATAATTTTCTCATATAAATGCAATTCTATCTTGTATAAACGCAATATTTTTTAGCTTATAAGCTTTTAGCAATAAGCTTCCATACATAGAGAGTTAGTTTTAATATAAGAGTGTATAACTGTGATCTTTAACTTGCAAGTACCTTTTTTAATGTTTGTAATTGTTATTCGTGCAAATACACTTTGTATTATTATTCAGTTGATGTCTGTGCATTAGTTATATCTAGTTTTTATGTTGCTCCTCATTATCTGTAACATATTTGTAACATATTTGGTGGCTGGTCAAGGATATTTAATTTTTTTGGAGCTGGTATTTTTCTCCTTGTTGCGGGCATGCACTTGGGCTTATTTCAGTTTTTTTCTGGTGCTTTGTATTACAGATGCTGTTTAGGGATAATTGGTGGTTTGCCAATCATGGCATTCAGCTCAGAGGCTTTTACTCTGCACCTGACTATGGAGCAGTTTGAGAAATGTCACAAGGCAGATATTTTATTGATAGAAGGTTTCTTTAGTCTCTAGGTTTTCCTGAGGATATCAAAGAGTCACCAGAGAGTAGTGTGAAAGTGCCACTATGTATTGTGCATTTGCAGTCCTATTTTATTACTGGCTTTTATTAAGGTAGGGATGTGACCTGCAGTAGTATTGGTGTGGTTTGACTGATGTATAAAAAAAATGTTACATAATGCATGCTGTGGTGATAAAGCTATTGAGCACAGAACATCTTTCCTTCTGTCAAAACAATTAATTATATTTAATTATGATTGGTAATCTGGGTAAAAACAGAAAATACAGAAAGAGTTTCAAAAACTAAAGATAGGTTGAACCCAATACTCACAATATTCACACAAGATGCATAATTGTAAAGGATTTTGAGTTTGTGTTATTCTGCTTTATATGGTCCAGTTGATTTTCATACATACAGATGCAGCCATTCAAAATGCGCGGGTGATACCGCATTATTTTGCGGTGCGCTTTACGCAGTCTACCGCGAGTTACCGTAAATTCTCCTATAATACCGCAAGCAAAATAATAGTATCCGGAATTTCCGCAAGGTGGAGCTAATAAAGCTCAACCTCTCAAGTTTGAGCTGTCGCCATCAAAGTCTTTAACGAAGATATTACTAAACTAGTATTAATAATGAATGACCTTGGACAAGCTGTAAACTCAAAGTATTGGCCTGGTCCACATTCTTTTTTTCATTGACCGTCTTTGTAAAAGTAACACCACAGCATTTCGCAATCACGCATTTGTTTCCAATCATGCAAAGTACAGTAATTTTTGAGAATCGATTCACCATGCCTTTCACATGTTCATAAAAGAGATTGATTTAGGAACATAAACATATTACTGTATACAAACTGTACTGTATACAGTATGTATATGTATATTTAATGTCTTTACTGTGCCCGTTAAAGTATTGAATATTTATATGGAATTTTACCATTGAAGGGAAATCTTAGTACCTGAACATAAAAAGAATAGGAGCATACTGTAACGCGTGTGAAGGCCATAAATGATATTAATTTTGGAACTTAAACATACAGTATATGGCTGGTCTCTGTACTTTAAAGAAAACATACACACCAGTATTTCATTTCTCCCTAAACATTTTAAGCATTGAAGTCTTTAACTAACGTGATACCGGAGTCAACAAGCATACTTTTAGAATTTGATTTAAAGGGAATATAATATGGAATCGCGTATCTAAAGAAATTAATAACGATATAATTATATTCATTTACCGCAACACAAGAATAGTACACGCTGTACATTGTCTGTTGATAATATTTCAGTAGTGCTTTTTCAGCACTCTGCATGTGAACTTGCCAGTGCCGCTGTGGGTTAGGTTCCTGACTCCCACATCACACGGTCTGTGATTGAATCCCGCTGGAGCCATGATTTTTTTTTAACAAACATTTCTTTGAAAAAATGAAATGTTTCCCTGAGTCAGAGATTAAATAAAACCTCACTCGCACCAAACAAATTTATATTTCTAAATATCACAACATGATCGAATTTAAGTCATTTTAATAACAATGAATAGTCACCTAGGCGTTACAATATAAACATTTATATTGATTTAAATCGCATTTTGATTTAAATCACAAACGCGGGTTTAAATATATGTGTTTTTTGATTCACAATCAGACAAATGCAACATAAATTGATATCTTTGTCTTCTAAGTATCTTAATAAACTTTCAGCATAGCTTTCTCCCCGTTTAGATTTATTTTTTGGGGGGGGGATCTTGGGATCAAACGTGGAAAGATTAGATTGTAAACGTTTTTATTTTTTAAATACATTTTAGAAAAGTGTAATCTATACTAAAAAGCTGTACACCACCTGCTATAAAGATACATATTGTAATACTTTCGGGTTCGGATAGGACAGACACAAGAACTCAGACTTGCGGAGTTAAAGCAAGCTAAAGCCTTGACTTTATGTATCACCTTTAAAAGTGGCATCTCAAAGCAAAGTAAATACCCAACACTGATTGTACCCATCTGTCATGCTAATAAAGCACCTTGAATTGAATTGAGAGAGAGGGGGGGAGGGCGAGCGAGAGAGCCAGGACAGACAGGCAAATAAGATACACTCCACAGACATTCACAACAGCGACATATCATAAAACGTTTGCACGTATAGTTAAGTTATTACTTGGTTTTTAAAGTGCAATGAAATACAATATTGCTGTTGTTGCTGTTATTGTTGTTTTTTATCCTGTAAAGCGTTTTGAGAACCCACCTTTAAAGGCGATATATAAAAGCGCTGATTCTTATGGAATGTGTTCCGCCGGGGATTCAAATTTTTTTTTTTTAATCGCGTATCTAAGGAAATAGCAGTATAACCTTGTTCATGAACAAACAGTGGCATGTTACATTATTAATTTGGGTGTCTCCTCTTGCCAGAAAGCTCTAAATTGCATTTTGAGTGTGGATTTTGACTTTTTTTAAACTGCAACCCATAAATAAAGCTGATACTCTTTAGAATTTGAATTATTTTAAACTGTAATTTTACAGTAAATTGCAAAAATGCACTTGGAATCTGTCCAAGCCCTACTTTGTCAGGCATTTTCTTTTACTGCAACGGACATAAAAACTCCCTTGCTTTTAACAAAGCGTTTCATAATTTCTAACTACAAAAATTATTTAAACTGCGACACTTATCATTCAACCAGAGCTCGAAATATCACAAGGATCCTCAAGAGCACAGCAAAGACTGTATTAAAAGAATCGCGTATCTAAAGAAATTAGTAAGATATAATTATATTCGTGTACTGCGAAAGGGCTGTGTAGGGCTGTTTCACCTCTCTCTTCATGTGACTCTATTCAAAAGCCATTTAGCAAAGAGGGGATGAGAAAAGTGACAATAGTATACTTTAGATCTTTTTTTCTGAACCGGGGAAAATCTGATCATGTTTCTCTATATCAATAATAAAAAACATTATTTTACATATCACCTTTATGTGATATCACCTTAAGGACAGCACATACAAGGGTTAATTGCACAATGGACCGCACAAAGAAATTTAAAATAGTCTTCTTTAGGTGTGAGGTCAGGAGTGGATCGCAGAAGGCATAATCAGCAAATTAGGAAAACAATGAACAGGACAGGTGAGACGTTTATCCAGAGAGCGAGTGATCAGAAAAAGGAACAGCTGTTACGCCCAGGTTTTACGCTTTTTCTCTGCTGAATGAATAAAAGCATTTTATTAAAAACGCGTTTGCGTTTGTCTGGGTATTTACTTTGTAATCTGTGGTTTACATCTACTGTATTGCTTTGAGTTGGCACTTTTAAAGGTGATATGTAAAATAAAGTTTTTAATTATTGTTATAGAGAAACATGATCAGATTTTCCCTGGTTCAGAAAACAGACGATTAAAATCTGTAATCTTTCCACTTGTATGTCATCGGAAAATACAAGAAGTTTCTGCTTTGTGTAAGGATGGTATCAAAAAGTAATCTAAGTGGTGGGAAAGCTGTGCTCCTCAAAGCACTTTACAGGATAAAAACACTAACAACAATAGTGTTAGGCTGGGCAAACGATTTTTTTATAGAAATACAAAATACGATATAATGATGTGTTCCGGCTAAGACATTAACGAGTACAACCCCCCTCTCTGCAGGAGTGCTGGCTGTGACGAATTAAACTGGTTTCACAGGTATTTTCAAAGTAGAAGGGGGCGAGATTTCCAGCGAAAGACACCTCCCCCCTCCAAAACCAAGGAAGTACAGTACTTACTAATTAAGAAAGCTAGGCTCCTCAATGAAATCGCTTTAACATGCTAATGCGTTGGTGTAACAGTCCGGGCGTGGCAAGCTTCTAATGTCAACTCGACTCGATTGGAAGACAATGAACATATTCTAGCCCTAAATGAATTAATAGCAAACATGGTTTACATAAAAGACATTTTTCCAAGAAAGTTTATAATAATACGATCTATAGTTGAAATCTGAGCCTAAATAAAAAGAAAAAGCATTTTCAGAGAGCAATTACGCTGTGTTTATGTAGAATAAGTGATTAGGTTTATGAGCAATCTAATTACTTATTCGTTTAAAACGCTATATAAAATAAAGTTTATTATTAATTTGCTGGACAGAGCGGTGAACATTATTATGCATAAGACAAAGATAAAGATCCTGATCAGTTTAGAAATCTGTGTACGCTGTAAGGTTTTTACTTCTTAAACTTTTAAAATACACGTTTCGAATAGAAAGAAATCCTCTTCCTGGTACAGTATGTATAGCAAACCAGCACGTCTTTTTTCTCCAATCAGAGGGTGTCAGATGGTGTCAGCCAATCACCATTCTGAAGCCCTACCATAATCTCTGGTATGGGGAGACCCCAGAATTCTGTCCCATAGTTTAGATAGATGATAGATACTTTTATTGATCCCGTGAGGGAAATAAAGTAAATCATTTTCATTTTAGGAAATTATTAAACGCTCGGTTAAAAGCAAAAGAGATTGTCTGTTATAGTGGACATAAAAACAAGAGTTCGCTGGCATTATATCCTAGAAGACACAGACCGGCGCCAGACCGGGAGAATGCCCGCAGCGTAAAAGAAAATGCCTGATGAACTAGGGATTGGACAGTTTCCAAGTGCTTGTACAATCGATGGAAATGTTCAAATAAATGTGCAAAAGAAATAAACAAAATAATCATTTATTTCTTTATCATATTGGCTAGCTAATGTCCTCTCTTTGCTAGTTAGTGGCTGTGTTTCTGCGTTGGGTAGCAACGGGTGACTGTTATCAGGCGGAAGATGTAAACAGCTTAATTTTCGTGTTAAATAATTTTTTTAAATTAAAATTCATTCTATACAGCAATCGTATATTTGGGTACCGTTTCATAAAACTTTCATGCTTAAAATGTTTAGGGAGAAATGGAAGACTGGTGTGTATTTTTTCTTTAAACTACCAAGACCAGCCATACACAGTACAGTTTACATACAGTAATATGTTTATGTTCCTAAATTAATATCGTTTATGACCTTCAGATGCGTTATGCTCCTCTTCTTTTTATGCTCAGCTACTAAAATTTCCCTTTAGTGGTAAAATTCCATATAAATATTCAAAACTAAGCGGATTCAAATGTGCACAGTAAAGACATTAAATGTTTAAATCTTTTCACTACCAACCAATGCACCACGAGTGCCCCTGTCGGTCATTTTGGCCAGCCAATCACTTACCGCGGTGTCCTGCGGTGCCCCACGGTGGCTTGTGGGTAGTTTACCGTACCGCGGGTTTGTACCGCGCATTTTGAATGGCTGCATCTGTAGCTCTTGAATAGTAAGTCTTGCATCTTTATGAACTCACTTACACCAAGGATTCACTTTTTCAAACCTGTGTATAATTGCACATAAACTAAAGCCTAAAAAACTAAGGTTTCTAAATATTGCATGACTGAGATGGGAGAAACTGTGCATATGACAATTGCCTGGGTACCTCACAAATTTGGGCTTCACTGGAGAGTGACAAAAACTCACATTAAATTTTGAATATACTTATCCAGAAGGTATGTAATATAGTGAACTTGTGAAGATAGAAGGAAACATGGATATAGCAAGTGCAGTAGTCCTGGAGGAAAACCTGTTGCAGTCTGCAAGAGACATGGGACTTGGGAGAAGATTCTTCTTCCAGTAGGAAAATGACCCAAAACATACAGCCGATGCCATACTGGAGTGATTTAAAAAGAAAAAAAGTAAAAATTCTGGACTGGCCCTATCAAAGCCCAGACTTAAATTCAATCATGAATATGTGGCAACCAACGGTTCCTATTGAACCTGAGAAAGAACAATTTTGCAAAGAAGAATGGGCAAAAATTACAGTGTTCAAATGTACAAAGCTAGTAGAAACTTATTCAAAAAGACTTGACTGTAATTTTGACCAAACGTGCTTCTACCAAATACTATCTCGAAGAGTGTGAATACTCATGCAATCAGTTATTTTCCATTTTATAATAATAATTAATTTAAGACCTGTAGAATTATGTTTTCACTTTGACATTAAAGAGTGTTTTCTGTCAATTGACAGCAAAAACTACCCGTTAAATACATTATTACAATACAGAATCATATTGTAATGCAATGCAATGTAAAAAAGTCTAAGGGGGTGAATACGTTTGAAAGCCACTGTAACTAAGAATGGTTCAACAAAAAAACAACAACAAAAAGAGAGGAATCTGGCAGTAAATTAATTGTTGCTCTTTCGTGTTCTGCTTCTTCATGCATTAAGGATATTTAATGGTGAGCAGGGAGGCTCTTTTTTGGATTATAATCTTAAATGTTTATGTTAACCACATAGGGTGACCTAGCAAAAAAGTATGTGAGCCCTGCTTTTCACTGTAACAGTGATATGCTTTAATGTTAATTTAACATCAGTCTTTACCAAGATTGTTAGCTCTGTATGGCGGCATTCTTTTTATCTTCTAATTAGGACTTCTACATAATACCTTTTTCTTCTATATGGCAGGCTTCATCGAGGACATATTTATCCAGCTGAGTTAGTAGCATAAACTAATCAAAAAAGTATTTTGGAAAGTAACATCTCAACACAAAACAGATGCTTCTGTATAGCATAAATGTTTGGTGATGTATCAAAACTTTACAAAAGTATTTTAATGGTCTATTTAAAATGGAACCAGAATTACCAAGAAAAGCATGTAATGTAGTTTTTAATTTGACATGTGAGACAAATATTGTACCTGGACACAGAAATGTTTTTAATGTGTTACACAGATTAAATATTTCTGTGAATATTCGCAAATATCCATACTGTACATCAGATACAGTATTGCTGCCATTAATGTTTTTGCAAATATTGCAAATTGCAATATTAACAATTTTTTAGTTTATAGTCACTCCATTAAATTTCTTGTTTTCTCAGAATTTCCAGGAAACCAGCTACAGATACAGCCATTCAAGAGGAGTGAGGTATGCTGCGGTATATCGTGGTGAGCGTGTCACATCCCAACGCGTCATAATGCGTCAGATCACGTCATACCGCATAATACCGCAGCTATGATAATAGTATCCGGAATCACTGCCAGGTGGATCTAATAAAGCATTTGAGCTGTCACCAGAAAACAGCAGGTTTAGAATCCCGATCACTGCTGAGAGTCAATCTTTATCCAATTAAGAATTTAAGTTGTATACTCTTTAGACTTTTAATTTTAAACTGTGTATTACAACATGTTATTCATTAAACATAAAAAAGTTGGTATATTTTATAAAAGCAAGATTTCTCAGTTGGACAAAAGTACACAACCTTCCACCTTTATCATAAATATTTTAATTATGAAGAAATATTTGATGTATCAAAGTCTTTAACTTGGTAATTTACATGGGTTCTGGCTTTAATGTGCTTGTTCTAACATTATTAAGCTTATATTCTGTACTTCATAAAAAGTTATAACGTTTTATCCTTTTCTAAGCATATGTAATAAGAACACCACTTGTTTTTATTATAAAAAGATAAATGCTGTAGTGATATAACATCACTTGATAGTTATATGAATCTGGAATTGTGTAACTAAGCAACTAAAATATCACAGGTGGACATTTTGGAAACATTTTGACATACATTTCTTTTTAAAAATAATGTATTGTCCTTGTAGTGGTAATGGACAAAGAGCTGCACCCAATGCCTCAAAGTGCGATCACAGTATTAGTTTTGATTTGTTTCTTATATAGTGAATACATAAAAAATAGTCCACTATTATAACTTCTTGTTGGCTCTGGTGTGAATTTGTGTATCTTGATAAATTAAGTGATGGTTTTGTGATTAAGGATTTCTTTGCAAAAATCTTTAAGTTAAACAAAGAAGGGAAGAAGGGTTATTTTTACAATGGGCACTCCGAAATTCTGACTGATTTAATTTCCCTCATTTAGCTGAAATGGATAAATAAATGATGCAGTAGTTATATGTATTGGAAGGTGCTCTGTTTTATTAACAGACACTCCAACTCAAACCTGTGTCGCACACTGATATACAATAGACGTGGGTAATGTCATTCCCATTAAACAATGTGTTTATTGCAGAAATCCTCCTAAACTAGAAGCATTGCAGAAGGTGATAAACTGTACATTATTTACTGAAGCACAGTTGAGATCAAAGAAGGAAGTCTGTAAAGACGATGGTAAAGTTAGATTGAAGTTCGAAAATGAGTTTGGCATACCTGTAGTGTTTTCACGAAACCTCCTAGAGTTACGAAAACAATTGCTGTGTGTACAAAGTACATTGTGAATGGTTTCAAAGCCTTCACTATGTCGTTTTTATGCCAGTGTTTTGACCATCCACGAATATTCTTATGTCCATATCTTCACAAGGGAAACACAGAAACCCTTCAAACCAAACGCATATTAAGACCTCTACTTGTGAAAATTTTCACAACCAGAGAGCATCAGAGAACTACTTCGCTTTTTGTAAACTTCCGGTTTTTCATTGAACCCTGGGGACCAATGTGTACACAAGTTCACAACGCGAGAAATCCTGCTCAATACGGCTTCATGCGGAAAACCCTTTTTTTCACCATAGGAAGCAGAACAGCGCAGTCTCCAATTACCCAGACTGTAAGCACAGAAATAAAGCTTTGTTTGATTTCTGAAACCCTATCTTTATGTCCTGTTTTCATTCAGGTAAAGATAAACTATATACACAATACTGCTGACAGCAGGAAAATTCCTATGTTTTACTCATTAGCTTATTATAAACAGCACCCATGATGTTCAAACCGATTTTTTACACAGATGACTGACACAGCTTTGCTTTGTGAATCTCTTTTTCTTGTGCTTTTATTTAATGTGGCACTATGCACTGGGATAGGGGTATGCTGTTCATAAGCCAATAGCATTCAAACAGCACAGCACCCACAATGCTGCAAGTAAGTGTGAGTGAAGACCTTATCCTGCTTTTTTTAAAGAAGCCCAAGTAAAATGATCGAAAACATAGTTGGACAGTTGTTGAACCCACAACCAGCTAAAGAACTGCCCCTTGCTGTCTGTATTAAACCTAGTTCACTCAGTAGTTTAAACTAAGTGTAAAGTGATATGAGGAGGAATGCATGAAGCTACTCTCACATTTGTATGAAATAGTTTTTTTAATTTTTTAAATCATGGGTGCTCCTACAGTTGAGAGGTCTGCATAAAGACCCAAAGAATCTAAAGACTTCACAGCTCAAGGGCAAAGTATCCATAGATTTTGCCAAAGCTGTCTCTAAAATAGACATGTAATAAATTGAAGGTTGTGAAAACAGTGACAATGACAACAGAGCATGCTACTGAAAATTCCTTCCCATCCCCCAGAACTGTCTATTCTACATAACATTACAAAGCAGGGTGTTAACACTCCTAGCCTTTGTGAGGAGTATAGAGTTGCGTTACATAAAGTAAAAGTTAATTCCAAGCTAGAAAGACAAGACAGAACTTGTCTCCTCTATAAATCTTCAGTTTACATACCCTCCAATGCCATTTATTATCAATAATATCTTCCATATCGCATTCAAATTGGAACGTTTACCACCAAGTGTAAATCCACCTATTCTCTGACAGCTTTATCCAGGACAGGTAAGAGTTCCACCCCCCCATTCCCTCTGCCTGCCTGTAACCATTCTATGAATTGCAGAGGGTGAGAGAAACTAGGCAGAGACCCTGGTTTTTTGATTGTCAAATGTAACATATGTTTGAACACAGTCTTGCAAATGAATGTTTTTACAAGATGTGGAAGATGTGGAATTACAACAATTTATCACAGTGCGAATTTTAATACTAATTATGAATTCAAATGAAAAATTAAACATAAAACATGTTTACAAAGAAAGAGGATTACAGCAATACTACCAGCTATATAAATACATATATTATATATAATAACATCGTTATTAATTTCTTTAAATAATCAATTCCATATTATATTCTCTATTTAGTGGATTCTAAAAATTATTTCTGTATTTCTGCGAATACGCTCGTTATCAGAGTAAACAAAAGCATATTTTTAGAATTTGATTAATAGGGAATATAATATATATAATATAATATATAATATATTATCGCATATCAAAAGAAAAGTATCTAAAGAGAGTATCTTGCCAGAGCGGTGACGTCACCGCCTTTCCTTCTGCCTATCTGACCTCTTTTTGGGCTGGTCTAAAGAAATTAATAATGATATAATTATATTAACGTACTGTTGTTAAAATAATAGGCAGTGAAAACATGTGTCAGTCTGTCCGTGGGGGAAGGGGGACTGTCTTTCATTTGAAGGTTCGTCTATTCTACTCTGAGAAGGAAGGGGGGGGTGGGGGAAGTGCCCACGGTCATTTTTTTCAGTGACAAAGCTGTGGTGTGTTAACAAAAACTATAGTGTGCTTAAGAGTTGTTAAACCGGTTTAATTCAAAACACTGTATTCAGTGGGGCAATTTAACAGATGCCTCAAGCCTTTGAAAGACTTCTTTGAAAAACTAAAATAGCAAATATTATGGAGACTATATTGACATTTTTAGAATTTGATTAATAAGGAATATAACATGGAACGTTGTGTATCGCCTCTTTTTACACTTCCAAAAAAAAGAACATTCCAATGTTAATGCGACACGGAAGATATTATTAATAATGTAACACTTTCGGGCTCATGTGGGTTTGCGCCCTACATCCTGCGAGACTGATGTGTACATACAGTACATTCACAATGTGGGAAATACTGCTAAATTCGAGTTTGTACAAACAACCAGCATAGGTGATGTTTCGAAATATATATTGTAGTATTTTCGGGACAGGCACAGTGATTCGGACACTACTCTTCTTGTGTCTAATTTTTAGTTGAGCAGGATTTGCGTGATAAGCACATTGTTTAATAGGGATGACATTACCCACATCTATTATCACTGTACAACACTATCTAGGGTAGCTGCGTCAGCCTGCGTAGTCTGCAAAGGAACAGGTAATAGGTTTATTCCATGCTGAAAAGAGAAGAAAGAAAATGCAACGTTTCAGGTGTGAAGCCTTCTTCAGGCGTGAGGGTCTTCAGCTCAAAATGAAACACTTGGAGTTTGTAATGTAGGGCGCTCTGAATGAGTTAAACTTTGATGCAGGAAAAATGCATTTCCCAGAAGCTATACTGATTCTCTCTGATGCAGTGTAGTTAAAAAAATATCTCTGATGCAGTTCCTAAATTAATATTGTTATGAACATCAGACATGTTATGCTCCTCTTCTTTTTATGCTCAGTTACAAAAATTTCCCTTTCGTTTCTTTTTATTCTCAGCTACTAAAATTTCCCTTTAGTTTCCCTACCGGGGGAAACGGGTGGAATACTGGTGTGTATTGTCTGTTTAGGGTTCTGTAGCATTCCAGGTTATGTTGTGTTTGTGTGTGTGTCTCTCTCTCTTTCTGCTGGGGTGCTGTGTCAGCTGTGCTGAAAATTAAAGCTTCATTTTTCATTCAGTGTCTGAGTCACTGTGTCTGTCCTCGCCGAACCCAAAAATAACAATGCTATAAACGCCCAGTTAGGCTGGGCAAATGATTTTTTTAATTTTTAAAAAAGAAATCAATAATGAGATATAATGATGTGTTCCTGCTTAACTTAGACATTGCATGATTTTAAAAGCTATAAAAACAGGTTTTGATAGTTAATAACCACTTTTTATGTGTGAACAAAACAGGTGATTTTTATTCATTTTGATAACCTTAGAATATTTGTGTATGCTGTAAGTTTTTTACTTCTTAATTAAATGTTTAAAATACGTGAATTTCATAAAGACAACACACTTTTGAACAGAAAAAAATCATATTCTGTTCTCTTCCTGGTATCAGCAGGTCTTTTTTTCCCCAATTGCTTTTTTCTCCTGTATTTATCATATTGGCTAGCTTATGCTCTCTCTTTGCTAGCAAATGTTACTTGTGGCTGTGTTTCTGTGTTGCGTAGCAATGAGGGACTATATTCTCAGTTGGAGGAACGTAAGTAGCTTAATTTTCATGTTAAATAAATTTTTTAAATTAAAATTTATTCTATACAGCAATCACATATTTGGCGTTTTATAAAAGCAATAAGGCACTCGAGGCCTTTAGCACAGGCCTTGAGTGCCTTATTGCTTAAATAATTAAATTCTGAAAAGTATGAGTTTCTTTTACTGTGATAAGGAGCAAAAATATTCATGGAAAATAATAATCACTTATGTTTGTAACAATTGGCAGCATTCCAGAATCACACACATCTTCCTTTTCCATATTTGCAAAAGATTCTTCTTTTAACACAATCAGTTACTTAGGAACATGTGTTATGAAACTATATAACACAGTATAGTATAGCTCTTGTGTCGAGCATTCTCCCATTCCACTTCAAACTAGTTTGGTTTGTCCACCAGGGGCGTAGCCACATCCTGATTGACCCTAGGCCTACCCAATCAGTCCAAAGTCATTTAAGATTTTTGCCCTACATGATTTGCTTTTTAATGTTACATGTCTGATTTTTTCATCATATGAAATTTGATATTGGCTCGCTTTTGTGACCAATAAGAAAATTATGTAAATGCTTTGGGCAGGTGCATGCATAGCCGTAGCCTAATTGGCTGTCGTTGTTGTCAGACACTCTTAGAGCTATCTAGGGCTAAGTTTTTGGTTTATTAGCCAACATGGCAAAACAAATGCATTAATAACTAAGTTTTTTAAAAAGCCACGTGTAGACGACCAGACCAGTCCCGAAACAAATAAGACACATTAGATGCTACAGACACCTTGGGTTTTAAGGATTAGAGCCTGGCTACCCGAATACAAGTGTTTCTGGAACGCAAGGGGCAGTGCAAGCGTTAGCTTGTAGCAGCTCGATACAATCTCGACCTGTAGGAGTTGTAGCGGCGAGGCTTAATAATAAGGCAGAATTAAGTGTTTCTGAGCTTCCCAAATGAGGCCCCATTTCTCTGTTCATCTCTGTGGAGCAGCCACAGAGAGACCATTAGTGCAGGGTGATTTAAGGTTTCCTAGGACAGCTCCCAAAGGGGGATGCACTTAGCTAAGTCTGGCTATCATGATCAATGGTCATCCACTGGCGCCTATCAGTCTAGGGAGTGCCGGATGGACATCTGGACTGCATTACTAAGTGTCAGGACTAAGTGACTCATATCTCACCTTGATCAACCAATCAGGGACTGGTAGGGCTGAGTAACCCACGTGGGACTCTGATGCCCATGGAACTTTCAGCCAATCAACGAGCTGAAGTTCCTCCAGGTAAAAACAGGCACCACAGGCCTGGAGATTCAGATTCGGGAGATTCAGTAAGATTCTGGAGAGGATTCTGTGGACTGTTCTAAAGGGAATTCAAAGGAGAATTCCAGGGCAGGACGGCCGAGGAGCAGAAGGCTCCCAAGGGCAGGACATTCTCGCAGCGCCTCCTGACCATCCTGAGACTCAGCCCGGACAACCACGGAACGGCCAGTGTGTCCGAGTGCCAGAACTTTCCTTTGTTCTAAGAGTCTAGAGTGGAGGTTGCCAGAGAGTAACCAGCAGCAGGCCTCGTGAACAGGTCGGAACTGTGGACAGCTGAATCACTATTCAGAACTAGCTTTTCACCAGGAACGAACCGGTCCTCTTCCTGACTTGCTGGGACCCCCAGTCATCTTTTCTCCTGTGCACAAACTTTGCTAGTTAAAGCCAACACTAACTAGCCGGTCAGTGAGCATCAGCAGCGCACCGTCGCAAGCCTGCAACTGTTTCTTTGTGCCCACAGGAGATCTGAATCCCCAGAAATTGGATGAGTATTCAACTTCACTGCATTACAGCTCGAGAATTCAATTGTTATCCCAACCAGTTTATATCAATTTAATTCCTAAGAGTTATGTACTTGTTTTGAGTATCTAATGTAGAAGTTATAACCAAGTTCATTTACGAAACGGTCTTAATGAATGATATACTGAACGTATGTCCTCTTGATATATGTAACTCTTCGTAACTGATTGAATATATATCTTTTGTATTCTGATAACCCTCTCGATAAGATCTGTTAGGTTTATATGCATATTCTATGTATTAATAAATGTATCCTCGTGTATTAGTACCTGTGTGTGTGCGTTGTTTGAGTTATGTCGCATGGTTGGATTCTAAAGCCATCAAAAGAATCAACTTTGTGATTTACTGCTACAATTGATAATTGTCTCAGTAAATGCCCAAACCCTACAGAACTGGTGCCTTCAGAGAGCCACAACGTTACATATTTGGCGTCCCTGAACGGCTATGAAACACTACAGAGTTAAGCACGAAGAGGTTCTAAAATGTCTCCTGTAAACAAATTACATGTTTTGGAATGCATGAATAACATTAAGATAGTATTGAGGGATAGATGTGAGTGTGCATTTTACAGATAGCTATTCATATTGCCTTTAATGCCCTACAGTATTTTTAAGTGAATGACATTTACAGAGCTAAAATACATCCAAATTATGTATTTAATGCTTTTATTAGCATACCATACTTGCAATGAAAGGTATGATGAATTGGTTAGCACTGTAATGCGACTATACCAATTCAGTGTTAAGTCTTGGGGGAAGTAAATCACGGATTTCCAAATTAGGTGTCTTTTGGCATCGAAAACAGAATACTAAATTTGTGGCTTTCATATACGTTTAAAAGCATCATGAAGGATCAAACAAGATCTTCAGAACTTGATATTTTAATACCTTAGCTTTTTATTCTCATAGCAGCTCACTCGATATTTCTCTTGGGGTGATGCATTTACTCCAACCTCTGAAACCCATATGTGCGTGCACTTTCTTCTGGTATGTTATGCAAAGTCTGCGGAATATTTAAAGGCAAGGTAAACCCTGCATGGTATTTTAAATACAATATTTTGGACTGATTTTGAATCTAGCGTTTTGTGTAGTGTTCATTGTGTTTTGAAGGCCAAAACCTCACAACAAAGGTAGGCACTGATGATTTTTTTTGTGTGTCCGGTGTGGCACAGTAGTGTTCTGCAGCCTAGGTAATTGTTGCTTATCCTGTGTGTGAGAGAGAGACAGTATATATGTGAGAGAGATAAGGTATACAGATGCAGCCATTCAAAACGCGTGGGGTATTTCGCGGTGCACCGCGGTGAGCGTGTTGCATCAAAATGCAGTATCACGCGGTGTAACGCGTCATTTGACGTCATACCGGAAAATATCTGGAATCACCTTGTAAACCACCAGGAGGAGCCAATAAAGCTTTACCTCTCACGTACAGCATTTGAGCTTTTAAATTTAAACTGTGTATTACAGCATGTTAATCATCAGTCATTAAAAAGTTGGTATATGTTATGAAAGCAAGATTGCTCAGTTGGGCAAAAGTACACAACCTACCTTTATCATAAATATTTTAATTATGCAGAAATATTTTATGCATCAAAGCCTTTACCGAAGATATTACTAATAGTATTAATAACGAATGACTTTGGACAAGCTGTAAACTCAAAGTATTACGCTTGTCCACATTCTTTCTAACCGTCATTTTAAACAAAAATACTTTTATTTTTTTCTTTGACAAATCCCACAGCATTTCGTTGATCTAACTAACGAGGACAGGACATTAGCTAGCCAATATGATAAAGGAATAAATGACTTTTTTTTGTTCAATTCTTTAGCACATTTGTACAAGCACTTGGAAACTGTCCAATCCCTACTTTGTCAGGCATTTTCTATTACTATAACGGGCATAAAAACTCCCTTGCTTTTAACAGAGCATTTCATAATTTCTAACAATGGAAATTATTTAAATTGTAATACTTATCATTCAACCAGAGTTCAAAATATCACAAGGTTATTCTGTTCTGTTCTGATTCTGTTTTTTGGTCTGTTATGGTCTGTAGCTCAAATCCTGCTTAACTAAAAATTAGACACAAGAAGAGTATTATTGGACAATGTTGTGAGGCTCTGGTGGAATTTCTCTGTAAACTGAAGAGTTATAGAGGAGACAGGTTGTGTATCGCTTCTTTTGACACTTGTAAAAAAAACATTCCAATGTTAATGCGACACGGAAGATAATGTGGTGTATTGGTTGTTAGTGAAAAGATTTAATCATTTAATCTCTTTACTGTGCACATTTTAATCCGCTTAGTATTAAATATTTATATGGAATTTTAACACTAAAGGGAAATTTTAGTAGCTAAGCATAAAACGCAGAGGAGAATAACTTATAATATAATAATAAATAAGGTCATAAAGGTCATAAACGATATTAATTTAGGAACATAAACATATTATGTAAATTGTATGTTGCTGTTATTGGTATTTTAAAGAAAATATACACACCAATACTCAATTTCTCCCTAAACATTTTAAGCACCAAAGTCTTAAGTGGTTGACCTTCCAACCATATTACTGCAATATCTGTATTGCTGTTTCAGTACGTGTTATGTGGCGTCATGGCTTAAGTGACTGATTTACAGTACTATATAAGTGTGAAGTCGGGTGTTCAAATCCAGCAATTGCTATGAGTTTTCTTTTAACAGAAACACTTCTTTGAAAAACAAAAATAGCAAATATTATGGACACTACAGTGTATTGACATTTTTTATATTTCAAAATAACACGTTCGTACTGTATGTACAGTACACAGCGGTACTGCAGGTTGAACTGTAGGGTGCAAATCCACCTGAGCCCAAAAGCCCAACATATTAATGTGCATTCGACTGGCGCTGCGCAGTTTTCATCACTCTCTGCGGGAGTGCTGGCTGTGACGAATTAAACTGGTTTCACAGGTATTTTCAAAGTAGAAGGGGGCAAGTCTTCCGGCGAAAGACACCTCCCCCCCCTCCAAAACCCCTTACTCCTTAACTTGCTTACAGTAGTAGTACTTAAGGACATTACAGTAAGTACTTACAGTACTTACATACGGTAGTACTTCTTGCGTTAAGAAAGCTAGGTGTTAGCATAAACTATTAGTAATCAATAATATTAAATTTAGCACTGTAATAAATTGTGCTAATAATAAATTCTATTCTACTCTGAGAATGTAGGGGGGAGGAAGAATGCCCGTGGTCTTTTCACTGATAAACTTGTGTCAAGCTGTCAACAAAAACCAGCTGTCAAAAAAGTTTTTTTTTAAAAAAGTCAATTGTGTGTTCATAATATTGCTATTTTGATATTGCTAATTCCTATTGCTACTGAGTCTCTGTGTCTACAGTACATTGTTTGTGAACAAAGCGGTTTCACAGGTATTTTCAACCCCCAGCCACTGTTGTTTCATCAGTTGTTATCATGTAAAGCACTTTAAGGAGGCACCTTTTAAGGCGCTATATAAAATAAAGTTTATTATTATTATAAATATTGATCATATTTTTCCTCCCAGAACTTGTAAATTATTGTTGTTATTGTTGTTATTATCCTGTAAAGCGCTTTGAGAAGCATATTGTCCAGCTTGTCAGATGCATTCTCTTGTAAAATAATAAGTAGAGCTTTGGGGTTATTACAGCAACCCAATGTAAATACATTTTGTCTCCAAATCCACCACCACTTGTATGAATCATAGCCCTGCCAAACTATGCAAATTCTGCTGCAATGGTTGTGTGCAGGAATTATTCAGTATGGCATCTCCATGTTCATGCAAACACTGCTCTGTGTGCAAATGCAAATGCATTTAAATTTAAAAAAAAAAGCCACCTTTAAAGGCGCTATGTAAAATAAAGTTTATTATTATTATTATTATTATTATTATTATTATTATTGATATTGATGATATTCTTCCTCCCAGGACTTGTAAAATTGTTGTTGTTATTGTTGTTATCCTGTAAAGCACTTTGAGAAGCATACTGTCCAGCATATTGTATTTTATTGCACTTTGACAGATCGTCTTATAATCACTTGTTGTTAGAATATCCCCCAAGAGGATATAGAGGATATCCCCCAAGAGGTATCCAGGTAACAGTGAAACGGGCGTTCAGTCTGGGGAGATCGCCCGTTTTCCATGTAAATAATTCCCTGGTTCCTCACCCCTTGGTGTTTCTTTCTCTCTATCGGGCCCGCGCTCTTGGCGGGCTTGTCTTGTGTCTCTCTCTCGTCTGGGCGCTGGAGTGCTGCTGGTGGGTGGTGACGGAGAAGAAATAAAGTGCAGTTTTTAACTCCACAAGCCTGAGTCTCTGTGTTCATCCTCAGTGAACCCAAATTCATTACATTGGTGTCAGAAGCGGGAGGATGGATAGTGAACAACTCAGAGAAGCGCCGGTTCCCCCAGCAGCCGAGTGACCCCCTAAAGCGCCTTTTGGGGGTGAGCAGCAGCCACCAGGGGCCTGGATGACCCCCTCAGCACCGCCAGTGGCCACAGCCCTTATCAGGGCTACCCAACAGTGACCTACTCAGTGGAAGGGGGGCCCTTTCCCGGGTCGCCTCAGGCCGTGTAGCAGGAAGGAGATGCCAGACCATCAGGGTCCAGCCTGTCACCCCTGCTCCAGCCTGAGCCGGTGAGACCGAGCCGTTATAATGGGGAGGTCCCATGGCAAATGTTTGAGGCTCATATCCAGACAGCAGCCTGGGCAAACTGCTGGTCTCAGGTGGAGATGGAGGGCCACCTCGCTGCCATTCTGGAGGGGAAAGCCTGCCAGGCGTTGCTGGATGTACCCGGGGACCAGCGGTACAACAACGCGGCATTGGCGTCGGTCCTCTGGAGGCGTTTTGGCAGGAGAGGGGAGGCGCTGGGACTGCTGCGGGCTAGGTTGGCCCAACGCTGCTGCCTAGCGGGAGAGCCACTGGGTCTGGTCACCGCAGACGTGGCCTACTTAGCCCGCCAGGGTTACCCTACTCTCCCGGAGGAGGCCCTCTGGGAGATAACGCTCCAGGCGTTCCTCTGGGCCCTGGCACCAACTGAGCCGTCCCCTGGTGGCTGCTGCTCACCCCCAAAAGGCGCTTTAGGGGGTCACTCGGCTGCTGGGGGAACCAGCACTTCTCTGAGTCCGACATCATTGGCCGTTCACTGTCCATCCTCCCGCTTCTGACACCATTGTAATGAATTTGGGTTCATTGAGGATGAACACAGAGACTCAGGCATGTGGAGTTAAAAACTGCGCTTTATTTCTTCTCCGTCACCACCCGCCAGCAGCACTCCCGCGCCCAGACGAGAGAGAGACACAAGACAAGCCCGCCAAGAGCGCGGGCCCGAGAGAGAGAAAGAAACACCAAGGGGTGCGGAACCAGGGAACTATTAACATGGAAAACGGGCGATCTCCCCAGACTGTGCGCCCATTTCACTGTTACCTGGATACATTTTGGGGGATATCCTCTATATCCTCTTGGGGGGAATATCCTCTTGGGGGATATTCTAACAACAACTGATTATAAGATGATCTGTCAAAGTGCAATGAAATACAATATGCTGGACAGTATGCTTCTCAAAGTGCTTTACAGGATAACAACAATAACAAAAACAATTTTACAAGTCCTGGGAGGAAGAATATCATCAATATTAATAATAATAATAAACTTTATTTTATATAGAGCCTTTAAAGATGGCTTCTCAAAGCGCTTTACGGGATAACAACTGATAAAACAACAGTGGCCAGGGGTTGAAAATACTTGTGAAACCGGTTTGTTTACAAACAATGTACTGTAGACACAGAGACTCAGTAGCAATAGCAATTAGCAATATCAAAATAGCAATATTATGGACACACAATTGACTTTTTTTTTACAGCTGGTGCAGCACCCCACCGCGCCAGCGCGCCAGCATTATATTCTCATGTACGGGTAGAATATGTTCATTGTCTTCCAATGAAAGGCGGGTTCCTTTCGCAGAAGTCGGAAGTCATTAGAAGCTTGCCACACCCGGACTGTTACACCAACACATTAGCAAGTTAAAGCTATTCCATTGAGGAGCCGGGTGCGATAATTGTTTTGTTCCTTGATTATCTGATCTGCAAGGTCATTTGGCTTCAGCGAATGTGAATTCTGTCTGGCATTGCCAGATTGTGAAAAAATAAAAGTATTTTAATCAAGATTCCCTTATAAAATTAACGTGAAACAAAACAAAAACTAAAAATAAGTTACAATCTATAGACATTCACAACATAAACATATCTTAAAACATTTACATATATTGTTAAATTATTACTTTAAATATATACTTTAAGTTACTGAAACAGCCAGTTAATAAAATCGTTGCAATTTTGTTCTTGTTTGGAGGTGGAGATATTCTGACAACAATTGATTTAAAGACAATCTGTCAAAGTGTAATGAAATACAATAATTACGCTGGGTAAACGTTCCGAGGTCAAATTCTTCCGCGACAGGGGTACCTTTAAAGTGCAGATGACGGCATCGAAAAATTTTGGCACGCCCTCTCTTTAAAGCCCTGTCCAAATACGAAGACAGTACGTACAGTTATAATTCAAACTGAATTAAAAACTACTCCTATTTGGCATTTTAGTTATGGAGGCGGAAAGGTCCCCCCCCCCTCCCATCTCTGGGTGCCTGAGTTGTCGCCATCTTTAACCAGTCGGTGTCCGAATCGCAGTAGAGACACGTTAAAAAAAAAGTTCATCCCAGCTACAATACATTATTTTTAAGATTTTTGTGGTAAGAGGGAGCAAAACATCAGTATTTACTGCTAGTAATTAGTGTAAGATCTATAGTTGAAATCTGAGCTTAAATATAAAGTTAAAATCTTAACAGACAAAGCAATGTAGAAAATGCCCACACAGAAATATACATAAAATAAATCCATTCTGACATCGCAAATCAGTTTCGATCAAGGTCTCCAAAACGAACAAGAAAAAGGGCATTTTCAGAGAGCAATTACGCTGTGTTTATGTAGAATAAGTGATTCGATTTATGAGCAATCGAATTACTTATTTGTTTAAAACGCTATATAAAATAAAGTTTATTATTAATTTGCTGGACAGAGTGGTGAATATTATTATGCAGAAGACAAAGATAACGATTTAGGTTAAAAGACATTTTATTAAACACGGGTTTGCGATTTAAATGGAAATGGGGGTGACGGGAACTCTTAATCTAAATAAAAATAAAATAAAACAAGTTTCGATAGTTAATAACCACTTTTTATGCGCGAAACACGGGTGATTTTTCTTCCTCCTATTCAGCTTAGAAATCTGTGTACACTGTAAGGTTTTTACTTCTTAATTAAACTTTTAAAATACGTGTTTCGAATAGAAACTACATATGTTCTTGTCTTCCTGGTGTGTAGAGCAGATCAGCACGTCTTTTTTCACCAATCAGAGGGGTGTCAGATTGTGTCAGCCAATCACCATTCTGAAGCCCTACCGTAATCTCTGGTATAGGGCGACCCCAGAATTCTGTCCCATAGTTTAGATAGATAGATGATAGATACTTTATTGATCCCGTGAGGGAAATAAAGTAAATCATTTTCATTTTAGGAAATTATGAAATGCTCGGTTAAAAGCAAGGGAGATTGTCTGTTATAGTGGACATAAAAACAAGAGTTTGCTGTGGCGTTATTGGAAACCCAAATTTAACAAAAAATTGCTGGCATTATATCCTAGAAGACACAGACCGGTGCCAGACTGGGAGAATGCCCGCAGTGTAAAAGAAAATGCCTGATGAACTAGGGATTGGACAGTTTCCAAGTGCTTGTACAATCGATGGAAATGTTCAAATAAATGTGCAAAAGAAACAAAAAAATCATTTATTTCTTTATCATATTGGCTAGCTAATGTCCTCTCTTTGCTTGTTAGTGGCTGTGTTTCTGTGTCGGGTAGCAACGGGTGACTATATTCTCCGGCAGAAGATGTAAACAGCTTTATTTTTGTGTTAAATATTTTTTTTTTAAATTAAAATTCATTCTATACAGCAATCACATATTTGGGTACTGTTTCATAAAATGTTCATGCTTAAAATGTTTAGGGAGAAATGGAAGACCTGTGTGTATTTTTTCTTTAAACTACCAAGACCAGCCATATACAGTACAGTTTACATACAGTAATATGTTTATGTTCCTAAATTAATATTGTTTATGACCTTCAGATGCATTACGCTCCTCTTCTTTTATGCTCAGCTACTAAAATTTCCCTTTAGTGGTAAAATTTAATATAAATATTCAATACTAAGTGGATTAAAATGTGCACAGTAAAGTGATTAAATGATTAAATCTGTTCACTACCGACCAATGCACCACGAGTGCCCCTGTCGGTCATTTTGGCCAGCCAATCACGCAGTATGGCGCGGTGGCGCACATGTAGTTGCCCGCGGTATGGGTTTGTACCGTACATTTTGAATGGCTGAATCTGTATGTATGGTATGCACAAATGAAAATACAGGGAGACAGTACCTATCCCAGCAAGCAATGGTCATAAAGCAGGATACAGCCTAGATGTGATGCCTGTCCATCACATATCACATGTGGACACAAAGAAATCAATTAACTTACCAGTAGGTCTCTGGATAGTGGGAGGAAACCCAAGTGAACACAGGAAGAACATGCAGGTGGGATTCCAGGTCCAGAATTGAAACCAGGGCTCCAGTGCTGTAAGGCAGTAATGGTAACCACTTTGGTACCTTGCCCCCTTATTTTATATATATATATTCATAAATAATTTACATTTTATACACTCACAGTAATTTCCAAAGTAGAAATGTGTATATATCAGTTTGTAAATTAATCTATGAATGTAACGTGTGTTTTGGGCTATATATATCTATCTTTATAAATAGTCATTAGAATCAAAGTAGAACATTGACAACATTTATTTCTCCTGTCTGTATTGTAAGAGAAATAATTAAGTATATAAACAAGTCTTAACTGATAGCAATATCACTGACCCATGGCTGTTGAAACTAACAAAAGTAATTATAACTCAATGTCATGCTTGTGTGTTAATATCATATTTTCCTATGTTATGACTTTAACATAATTAATTTATTAATACAAATATATTTAAATAGAAGTGGTAGCTGAAAATAAAATTAAGTTATAAACCACCATTCCACATTCTTCATAAACATCTGCATAAAATATTTCCCATGAATGCTTGCAAGGTGTTGGACATAAATACAGGACACAAGTACAGCTAGTGTAGAATTACATTAGTTACTGTATAGGCTCTTGAAGTAATTTTATTGCGTAAACATTGAAATGAATGGAAATTGAACATGTGGACAAGTTAGTTAGGAAAACTCCTGTTTACTGATCCTACTTTGTCAGCTTTTAACAAACATTACCTGGCTAATTTGTGTATTGTGTGTTTATTATAGCTTTAGACTTGAGTACTTCGCTGCTCATCAAGAGATTATTATTGCATATTTTATTTTGCGATCACTACACTTCTACATCACTATCCTGGTACCACCAGAAAAAAAAACTTATGTAGCACTGCTTATCTCCTAATCAGGACTTTTATTCACGTATGTAGCGTAGGTAGCAATTCAGGTGGGTAGCTGCGTCAGCATGCGTAGTCTGCAAAGGAACAAGTAATAGGTTTATTCCATGCTGAAAAGAGAAGCAAAATAACACAGCAAATAACACAGCCGCCCTCGTGTTTCAAAATCTTGTGACTTTTGAAATTTACTGGGGGTGGACCACATCAGTAAATTTCGATGGGTCCAGAGGCAAAAGTGCCTTGCATTGCAATCTACGGGAAACCATTAGTAGCATGGTGAATCGTAGATTCTCAACACTTACTTTGAGCGACTGGAAAAGAATTAGTGATCGGATCAATAAAATGCTTCGAAGAAGGTGGCACTCTTTTCCTCTAGTTTAACAGTCTGTCCAGAAACAAAACATTCCTGTTAAACAAGAGGAATGTAAAAACAAATGCACAAAAGTAAAAAACAATTACTTTTTGACAATGAAAAACTGTGTGTGTCTCTCTCTCTCTCTCTGCTGACGTGCGGGCGCAGTGGGGTGCTGTACCAGCTGTACAGAAAATTAAAGTGCCCCTTTCCATTCAACGGGCGTCTGAGTCGCTGTGTCCTATCTTCTGACAGTCAGTGTTATGAATGTCTGTAGAGTGTATCTTATTTTTAGTACTATATTTTTATATTATATTCCCTATTAATCAAACTCTGAAATTATGCTTTTAAATGCGCAGTGACATGGTCAGAAGGAGCAAGGGGCACGTAAAACGTTTCCAAAATAACCACATGTAAGAAATGTTTAGGGAGAAATGGAATACTGGTGTGTATTTTTTCTTTAAAATACAGTACCAAGACCAGCCATACACGCCTTTATATAGCACCTTTATATAGCGCCTTTAAAGGTGGCTTCTCAAAGTGCTTTATGGGATAAAAACAACAGAGCTGTTAAACCGGTTTTTATCTATTTTTCGGCACAGCCAGCCAGCCGGCTGTCGAGTGGTATTAAATGCAACTTTTTTGTATAACCGGGCTTCCATAAGAATCAAGTAATAGGTTTATTCCATGCTGAAAAAAAGAAGAAACAAAACACATTCCATAAGAATCAGCGCCTTTATATAGCGCCTTTAAAGGTGGCTTCTCAAAGCGCTTTACGGGATAAAAACAACAATAACAACAACAACAATATTGTATTTCATTGCACTTTGACAGATCATCTTTAAATCAATTGTTGATTTAAAGTTTGACAGTAAATGTTTATATTGTAATGCATACAGCCTCCGTTTCTTTATAAAAATTTGAAAAATCATTTGCACAGCCTAAGAGAGGGGGTCTGCTCTCAGTGACAGCTGACAATAACGCCAATGTAAACGTCATATTTACAGTTTGTTGATAATAAAACTGTTAAGTTTTCTAAAGCTTTGTGGCGAGGAAGTCATGGTCAAACGGCATGCCGCCCCATATATCAGGGAGCACTTTGGATCAAGGCACTGTCTCTTTCAAGACAACGATCCGAAACACACAGCAGCAAGGGCGAGGCTTATAGCAGAAGGAGTGAACTGGGTGAAAACTCCAACCGAATCCCTAGATTTAAATCCGATAGAGATGGTATGGCATTCCCTGAAAGACTATGTTCAGAAAACAAAGCAAGAACTTATCACTGTCAATATAATGCCAATAATATTAGCTATTTAAGTTTTTCGAAGAAATTTTTATTTGTTAAAAGAAAACTGATGGCACTAGTTGGATTTGAAGAGCTGATCTCTCGCTTAGAAGTCGGGCACTTAGACCATCACGCCACTCGCACAATTGCTTGATGAGTGGTGAAACAGCCCTACACATACAGTAGCAACAGACATTGTACAGTGTATACTATTGTGTTGCAGTACATGAATATAATTATATTGTTATTAATTTCTTTAGATATGTGATTCCATATTATATTCCCTATTAATCAAATTCTATAAGTATGCTTGTTTACTCCGGTATTGAGCGTATTTGCAGAAAAGCTTAAAACTATCATTTTTTATACACATTATTTCACATGTTAGTTAAAGACTTCGATGCTTAAAATGTTAAGGGAGAAATTGAATACTGGTGTGTATATTTTCTTTAAAGTACCGAGACCAGCAACATACAGTTTACATACTTTAATACTGTATGTTTATATTCCAAAATTAATATCGTTTATGGTCTTCACACGCATTTTGCTCCTATTCTTTTTATGCTCAGCTACTAAAATTTCCCTTCAGTGGTAAAATTCCATATAAATATTCAATACTAAAACGGGAACAGTAAAGACATTAAATATACACATACATACCGTATACAGTACAGTATGCATACAGTAATATGTTTATGTTCCTAAATCAGTATCTTTTATGATCATGTGAAAGGCATGGTGAATTGGAGATTCTCAAAAATTACTGTACTTTGCATGATTGGAAACAAATGCGTGATTGGATCAATGAAATGCTGTGGTGTTACTTTTACAAAGACGGTCAATGAAAAAATAAAATCTTTTCATTTACAAAGACGGTTACAAAGAATGTGGACCAGGGCAATACTTTGAGTTTACAGCTTGTCCAAGGTCATTCATTATTAATACTATTAGTAATATCTTCAGAGACCTTGATGGCGACAGCTCAAACATGAGAGGTTGAGCTTTATTAGCTCCACCTTGCGGAAATTCCGGATACTATTATTTTACTTCCGGTACCATGCGGTGTTATGTGAGAATATGTGGTATTTATATGATATTATACAGTAACTTGAGTTACACCGCGTCAAGTGCACCGCATTATAATGTGGTATCGCCCGTTTGTTTTGAATGGCTGCATCTGTAAATCCCAGACTTACTCTAAATGAACCTGGATGAGAATGTGTCTGTCAGTCTTTCAGATATTATCCAATTAATAAACTAATTTACTTCATGTGAATTTATTTCACCATAGAGGTCTAAACAAGCTGATACTTGATACTTGACACTTTTTTTTAAATTTCAGTTATAGCCCTTCATATTGATTAATGATTGATTAATGACAATGCAATGTTAAAATAATATCTGACTTTAATAAATTGATAAGCATGATATACCACTTTGTATGATACTTTCTCTTGCTTTCCCCTTTGGAGTTCTCCAATCTTGGGCTTGTAGCTTAACATTGACCTCATGTGAAAGTATCTTAATCCAAATGCAGAGAGCAGTTAAAATACAATTTTCTTTAAACATTAAATTTCACTGGCAGGGACTTCAAACAGGTCATGATGCAGACACTGTAATTGCTTTTGGTAGCCTCAAGTGTGTTTTGTACCTCCCAGAACTATGTTCCATCAGGGATTCAAATAGCTGCATTTCAAGATCCACAACACAACTTCACTAAAAAACTGAAAATGTTGCTGGTATCAAAACTATCTAGTTGAAGCAGAAAAGGAAACATCAATCTTTTTTGACAAAACTTTTTTTTAGATATATCAAAGGTTATTGATTGCATCAAGGCAGTCCCCAAAGCATGCCAAAACCTTCCCACAGCTTAGCCAACAAACATTTCTGTTCAGAAGCAGAATATTCTCTATGCACTGTCCATCTCCTGAATCACTTTGTTGTGTTTTGTCGTGCCTTGTCTTAACATGTATTGTAATTACACATTGAGGTGCAACAAACAACATTCTCAACAATAAAGAGCTCAAATAGCATGGTCTTTATGTTGAACAATCCATACTGATCTTTTATAAAGGAATTTACTAAAATTAGGAAACATCTAACTTTGCTTTCTTAGCAACTACCATTTTGTCCAAAATGTTTGACTTTACACTTAACTGTAAAGAAATGTTATCAGTGGCATGGATAGCAGGCTTTCTTGTGAAAACAATAGGCTAGCCCTGCTAACAATATTGCAGTAAATAAATCAAGTTAATATTTTTTTCTGTGCCAAAGAGCTTTAATTAGTTAACATGTTATAGAAAATCACTGAACACTCAAGCATAGTTTTTATCATTTAACTATCTTTGTGGCTTATTATTCCCTCTAGTGGATGTTGTCTAAGAATGGTATCACCACCCTGGCAAAGCTCTCTCTCTCATCTTTAGGATGTTGTGGTGAGAGTGGTGGTGTCATCCCACAGATTCTCTCTGCCTTGGCTGAGAATTGTACAGAGAGATAGTTTGTAACCCTTGAGATATTCTTGCCCTCATACAGAGCCTCTCCTGCTGGCATCCTGAGTAAAAAAAGCCAGTGCTTGAGCACCATTGTCTTTCTCCTGCTCTGTAATTTCTAGCCAGAAATTACAGAGACGGCAAATTACAAAAGATGGCAGTCTGTCATTGTCATTCACTGGCATCAGGAGTTTCATCTCCTATACCATCGCTACCTCATTTGGAGATTCTGGACAGGAAGGAAATAGCAACCTAACATCGTCTTCTGGCACCTTGAGCTTGATCTTCCTCACATTTTGGGATGCTGGTATTGCCAACTCCTCTTCTTCCTCCAACAGAGAGAGAGACTCCACAAGCAGCTCTTCCACTTTTCTTTCAGCTGAGACAGGGAACTACAGATTCAGCCATTCAGAATGCATGCCAGATACTGCATCATTTTGCAGTGTGCATCCCCTAATGCTCCATAACATACCCCAGTTTCTTTTTAAAAAAATCTCATTTTGGACTGCATTACTTTTTAAAACCGCCAGGTGGAGACGTGAAAACGTCTGGTGTGTGGAGCATTTGGGCTGTTGTCAGAAAACACCTGGTTTTAAAACCCAGTCAATGCTGATGGATAGGCTTTTCCTGTTACAGAATTTAAGTTGTATGCCGTTTAAACTTTTATTAATTTTAAACTGCGTTTAACATTATGTAAAATATTAATTTAATTTTTTTTTATTAAAAAAAATACCTTTGATATCTAAAAAAGGTTATTATTATATTGTGGCTTGTTGTGAATGTCATGTGCTTTCTTCAGGTTTACTTCCACATTTAGATCATTTATATTTTATCTTAATGAAAATTTCAGCAACTAGTAAATTTTGATTATAAAAATATGTTTAACATATTGTATTGTAGAGGCTTTAAAACCATACAGTATCATACTGTATACACATTATACAGATGCAGCCATTCAAAATGTACAGTACAAACCCATACTGCATGCAACTACCCACAAGCCACTGCGGTGTACAACGGTACGTGATTGGCTGGCCAAAATGACCGACAAAATTTAATCATTTAATCTCTTCACTGTGCACATTTTAATCCGCTTAGTATTGAATATTTATATGGAATTTTACAACTAAAGGGAAATTTTAGTAGCTGAGCATAAAAAGAAGAGAAGCATAACGTGTCTGATTATCATAAACAATATTAATTTAGGAACATAAACATATTATGTAAAATGTATATGGGTGGTCATATATACACACCAGTATTCTGATTTCTTCCTAAACATTTTAAGCATCAAAGTCTTACATGTGGTTATTTCGGAAACGTTTTTATGTGCTCCTTCTGACCATATTAAGTTTATATACTTTGTGAAAAGTGATAATGTTTTGACCTAGTTACCTAGTTAAAAATGAAACCCACCACATCTATTTTAGATCCCATTCCCACCACTTTATTTCAGTCCTGTTTCTCTTTTCTCTGTCCCATTGTCCTCAATATTATATATGAATCCATGAGCACTGCCATTGTACCAACGGTCCTCAAAACTGCTGCCATTACCCCCATTCCAAAAAAGCCTAACATGGCTCTTGACAATCTTAACAATTTTAGCCCCACCTCCAACTTACCCTTTCTTGCTAAAATTCTAGAACGCACTGTCACACTTCAGTTACATAACCACCTCATGACAAACAACCTTTTCGAACCCCTCCAATCTGGCTTTCGTCAACTTCACAGCACAGAAACTGCCCTGGTCAAAGTCACTAATGATCTTCTAATAGCTTCTGATTCTGGTTCTCTTTCTATACTCATCCTTCTTGATCTCAGTGCTGCTTTTGACACTGTTGACCATAACATCTTACTTTCTCATCTTGAGACTGTGTGTGGAGTTTCTGACACTGCTCTCAAATGGTTCAAATCTTACCTCACTGATCGCTGTCGCTTTGTCTCTCTTAATGGGTACAGGTCTGAAATTGGTCTTGTTAAGTCTGGTGATCCTCAGGGCTCAATACTGGGCCCTTTGCTCTTCAGCATTTACATGTTTCCACTTGGTCAGCTTTTAAGATCACATGGGCTCAGCTTTCATTTTTATGCTGACGATACTCAAATATACATCCATACCAAACCTGACACTGATGTGGCTGTCTCTATTCTATCTAATTGCATCTCTGACATAAAAATTTGGACGACTCAAAACTTCTTTCATCTTAACTGCGACAAGACTGAAGTCATGCTTATTGGCACCCCCCATTAACTTCGTAAAGCCAGTCCTGTAACCCTATCTGTAGATGGTTCTGTACTTGAGCTTCAATCAAAATTCAAAACCCTTAGGTTTATATTTGATTCTTGCTTAACATTCGACCCACATATGCAACATACTGTCAAAACATATTTTTTCATCTCAGAAATATCGCTAGACTACACCCTATGCTATCACTAACTGTGGCTGAAAAGCTGATCAACACATTTGACTACTGTAATCCTCTACTCGCTGGGGTATCTAAATCTACTCTGAACAAACTGCAGTATGTCCTAAATTCAGCAGTCAGAATTCTGACCAGGTCTAGTGCAAATTATCACATTACTCCTATCCTGGAGTCCTTGCACTGGCTTCCGGTCAAATTCCATGTAGACTTTAAAATCCTCATGCTCACCTATAAGGCTCTGCATGGCTTGGCACCTCAGTACCTGTCTGAACTATTAACGCCCTACTCCCCACCTCACAACCTTAGCTCTTCTAATTCTGCTCTCCTTACTGTCCCCCAAGCCCATCTACATTGTTGGGTGACAGGGCCTTCTCCTGTTATGTCCCCAAGCTCTGGAAAACTCTCCCCAAGGATATCAGAGAGTCACCTTCTCTAAACTCCTTCAAATCCAGACTCAAAACCCTCTTCTTCAGAAAAGCCTTTACTTAACTGGTTCCATTCTTCACCCCTCTGCTTTCCTTAATAAGTAATTGTGTTCCATCTTGTGTATTCTTCTTATTTATTGTTCTTGTCATCCTGTAAAGCGCTTTTAGAAGCCACCTTTAAAGGTGCTATATAAAATAAAGTTTATTATTATTAACCTTTTCTGTGAATTCGGTCGTTATTGGCGTAAACAAAAGCATACTTTTAGAATTTGATTAACAGGGAATATAATATGGAATTGCGTACCTAAACAAATTAATAACGATATAATTATATTAATAAACTGTAGCACAAACAGTAGTATAAGACTTTCTATTGATATGTGTACGGCTGTTTCACTGCTTTCCCCATGACTGCGTCTGTGGCGTGATGGCTTAAGCATGTGCCTTATATGTCTGAGATCTGCAGTTCAGTTTACAGCCTGTACAAGATAACTTATTATGAATAATGTCTTCTGTATCACATTAAAATTTTTATAGGCATAAATCAACCTATTTTTTAACCACTTTATCCAGGACAGGTAACAGTTTCATTCCTCTCCCTTCCCTCTGCCTGTCTGACTTCTTTTTTAACCCTTCTGTGCCCGAATCGCAGCAGGTGAGTAAAGAGAAAAAAGCTAAACTTACAGCATACACAAAGATTCTAGGCTGATCACGAGGAAGAAAGATCACCCATTTTCTGCGCATAAAAAGTGGTTATTAACTATCAAAACCTGTTTTTATAGCTTTTAAAATCATGCAATGTCTAAGTTAAGCAGGATCACATCATTTTATCTCATTATTGATTTCTTTTTTAAAAATTAAAAAAATGTTTGCCCAGCCTGAGGGCGTTTATAATATTGTGGCATTGTGGCATTATTTTTTGGTAGAGCCTGAAAGTAGTTAGTGTTGTACATTGATAATAGACGTGGGTAATATCATCCCGACATTACCCACATTAGCGAAAATCCTGCTAAACTAAAAATTAGACACAAGAAGAGTATTTTCTGAATCACTGTGCCCGTCCTCGCCGAACCCGAAAATACTACAATATACAGATGCAGCCATTCAAAATGCGCAGGCGATACCGCATTATTTTGCGGTACGCTGTACGCAGTCTACCGCAAGCTACCGGTAAATACCGCGAGTTACCGTAAATTCTCCTATAATACGACAAGCAAAATAATAGTATCCGGAATTTCCGCAAGGTGGAGCTAATAAAGCTCAACCTCTCATGTTTGAGCTGTGGCCATCAAAGTCTTTAACGAAGATATTACTAATAGTATTAATAATGAATGACCTTGGACAAGCTGTAAGTGTAAACTCAAAGTATTGCCCTGGTCAACATTCTTTTTTTCATCGACCGTCTTTGTAAAAGTAACACCACAGCATTTCGCAATCACGCATTTGTTTCCAATCATGCAAAGTACAGTAATTTTTGAGAATCGATTCACCATGCCTTACACATGCTCATAAAAGAGATTGATTTAGGAACATAAACATATTACCGTATGCAAACTGTACTGTATACAGTATGTATATGTATATTTAATGTCTTAACTGTGCCCGTTTAAGTATTGAATATTCATATCTAATTTTACCACTGAAGGGAAATCTTAGTAGCTGAGCATAAAAAGAATAGGAGCATACTGCAACGCGTGTGAAGGCCATAAATGTTTCTAGGTTTATATTATGCATTTCATACGGTCAAATTACTTTTGAGCAACTAATAAGAAGCGCGAAACGGTATGCGTTTTAGTTTCGTTTTGTGCTGGGACCCGTGGATTGATTAGAGATATCAAGTACATACAAGTCATTTTTTAAATGTTGTAGTTCGTCTTGAAAAAATGTTACGAGTACATCATCTATCAACAATTACACAGGTTCTGTTTCCATATTGCGTATTTTGGTTACGTAATATTATTTTCTAGATTTCACGTTGTGAATATATGATTTGGGCAAACAGAGCCGCAAAGAAGTACATTATGGGTTGTTGTTTTTTTTTTTTCAGTTTTATCTAGAACAAGTGATGCTTAAACCTTTGTCTGATTCTTGTGAAACTATCCACACGACAGTTACAGTACCTAGGAGTTGACTTCAGTGATGTCACTGATGGGATGTTTCTAAAAATCCATCCTCTGTAAAACGTCTTCTCTAGTTGTCCTGCATATGTATTCGCTAATGAAGCTGTGTGTTCTGAGCCTGGATCTCTACATTTCTGTATGAACCAGCTTAGAGGGCTAAAGACAGCTTGTGTTTAAATTGAGTGTAAGGCAATTTATGCTTCTAAAGTCATGGTCAGCATTTATTATTGTACTGTGCTGTAAACTTGTTCTGTGCCTAGTCACATTATTTTATAGCGTTTTTATAGCGTTATCAAATCCGGTGGCGCTGTGTGTTAGTTTCCTGACTCCCATGTCACATGGTCTGTGATTGAAACCTGTGAAACCGGTTTAATTCGTCACAGCCAGCACTCCGGCAGCGAGGGGGTTGTACTCGTAAAGTAGAAGCAGGCGAGATTTCCAGCGAAAGACACCTCCCCCTTCTTCAGGTGTGAGGGTCTTCTGCTCAGAATGAAACGCTAAAATGTAATGTAGGCTCTGAATGGGTTCAATTATGAGTTGGGCTTGATTAAGGTCGCTGCCTTTCATCTAAAACCTTACTTGAATCCTTCTAAACTGAAAATCAGTGTTAGTGAGTTCTAAATAAAGAGGTATCCAGGTAACAGTGAAACGGGCGGACAGTCTGGGGAGATCGCCCGTTTTCCATGTAAATAGTTCCCTGGTTCCGCACCCCTTGGTGTTTCTCTCGCTCTCTCTCGGGTCACCTGATCATTAGCTCGAAAGATTTCAGTGCTTTGTGTATATTCTAATGGTAGTGGGGGCAGGGTGTGTGGGAACAGGTTTGGTTGAAATTGCATTGGAGATCTATGTTCTTCACACCTGAAACATTTTCTCTGAAAGCATTTTCTTTGCAGTTTAACTGATCTTGTTACAGCATGTTACAGTTTACTATTATTAACCATATTAATTTTAAGTGCTTAATGTAAAATCTTGTAAAAATATATTTTCATTGTTCAAATATACATTAAGTCTGACTATCATATAATAAGTTAAATACAAAACTAAAGAAAAAATAGGGTTAAATATAATTCAAAATATTTTGCTAACAATGTTAACTGTTTATGAATAATAAAATGTATTAACTAAGGAGTAGGATGGCACAGTTGTTAGTATGTTTTTTGTTTTGTTTCTTTTTCATAAATACAACAGTAGTACCTGATGTCTCAGTGGCTTTCAAAATTAAATTATACATGCAAACCTGTGAACTAGAAAGATAACTAAGATATCCATCCATTTATAATGGTGGCGAAGTGGTTAGCATTGCTATCTTGCAGCACTGGGGTCCTAGGTTCAATTCCTGCCATCCTGTGTGTGTGGGGCTTACATGTTCTCTCTGGGATACATGGTTTTTCTCCATATGTGTGATATGACTCCCTCTCGCACTCCAAAACATACTGGTAAGTTAATGGGTTTATGGGAAAACTGGCCCTGGTGTGTGTGTGTTTGTGTCTGTCTGTGATGGACTGGCTCTATGTCCAGGGTGTATTCTGCCTTGTGTCTGTTGCTTACTGGGATAGGCTCCAAATCCTCTGTACTGGATAAAGAGATTAGAAATGGATGGAAGTAAAGGCACTGTGTGGATGGAACTATACAGTTCCATCAGATTTCGAGTCAACTTCAAAATCCTTATCCTCCTTATATACTGTCCTACAACTGTTATTATTGATCACCGAATTATTGTACTTGACATGACTTCATTCAGCCTTTCCTGAACGTCTATGACAGGCAGAGAGAGTGCTGTTTCTGGTGCGATCTTTTGCAGCTGACATTTCACTGTTTTAAACGAACAAGAAATTAGATTGCTCATAAATCAGTTATTCTATATAAACACAGCGTAATTGCCCTCCGAAAATCCTCTTTTTCTTGTTCGTTTTAGAGACCTTGATCGAAACTGATTTTAGATGTCAGAAAGGATTTATTTTCTCTGTATTTCCTACATTGCTTTGTTGAGATTTTAACTTTATATCTAACTTTATATCTAGGCTCAGATTTCAACTATAAATCGTACAGTAATTAATAGCAGTAAATACTGATGTTTTGCGCCCTCTTACCACAAAAATATATGTTTTGTAGTTGGGATTAACTTTATTTTGTACCCATAGCTACTCCGATTCGGACACCGAACAGTTAAAGATGGCGGCAAATCAGACACCCAGAGAGGGCGGGGGGGGGGGCGTCTTCTCGCCTCCATAACTAAAATGCCAAATAGGAGTGGCTTAAGCGACATACACAGTCGTGTAACTGACAGTTTGAGGTAGCCTATCGTGTAAATTTCGCTTTGTTGCTGATAGGTTAAGCTTTCGAAACTCTGCCCCAAAGTCATGTGACTGATTTTTCGCCCTGTTTCGTTGGTTAAACGCAATGATCACAAGCACCACCATGGTAACTGGGATGTGTAGTTTTTAATTCCGTTTGAATTATAACTGTACGTACTGTCTTCATATTTGGCCAGGGCTTTAAAGAGAAGGCGCGCCAAAAAATGTCGGTGCCGTCGTCTCTGTTTTAAAGGTACCCCCGTGCTGGAAGAATTTAACCTCAGAACGTTTGCCCAGCGTAGTTATAGTAGACATAAAAACAAGAGTTTGCTGGCATTATATCCTAGAAGACACAGACCGGCGCCAGACCGGTAAATGCTTGATGAACTAGGGATTGGACAGTTTCCAAGTGCTTGTACAATCGATGGAAATGTTCAAATAAATGTGCAAAAGAAATAAACAAAATAATCATTTATTTCTTTATCATATTGGCTAGCTAATGTCCTCTCTTTGCTAGTTAGTGGCTGTGTTTCTGCGTTGGGTAGCAACGGGTGACTGTTCTCGGGCGGAAGATGTAAACAGCTTAATTTTTGTGTTAAATAATTTTTTAAAAATAAAATTAATTCTATACAGCAATCACATATTTGGGTACCGTTTCATAAAACTTTCATGCTTAAAATGTTTAGGGAGAAATGGAAGACTGGTGTGTATTTTTTCTTTAAACTATCAAGACCAGCCATACACAGTACAGTTTATGTACATACAGTAATGTTTATGTTCCTAAATTAATATCGTTTATGACCTTCAGATGCGTTATGCTCCTCTTCTTTTTATGCTCAGCTACTAAAATTTCCCTTTAGTGGTAAAATTCCATATAAATATTCAAAACTAAGCGGATTGAAATGTGCACAGTAAAGACATTAAATGATTAAATCTTTTCACTACCAACCAATGCACCACGAGTGCCCCTGTCGGTCATTTTGGCCAGCCAATCACTTACCGCGGTGCCCTACGGTGCCCTGCGGGTTGGTTACTGTACCGCAGGTTTTTACCACTCATTTTGAATGGCTGCATCTGTATATCTCTAAATATCACCTATCCAGGTTGTTTCATTGTGAACGTACTGTATGTACACAGCAGTCCCGCAGGGTGTGCGGCACAAACCCACATGAGCCCGAAAGCGCTACATTGTTAATAATATCTTCCGTATCGCATTAACATTGGAATGTTCATTTTTACAAGTGTAAAAAGAGGCGATACACAACGTGTCTCCCCTTAACTTTTCAGTTTACAGAGAAATTTCACCAGAACCTCACAACATTGTTCAATAATACTAACATCATAAGAAGCCATCATATAATCACTTTATTAGCCCTGCACAATTTCTTGCATTATGAATTTGTTTTTTTTGCATACTCCAGCTTGCTCTCCATGAGACACAGACAGGGAGAGAGAGAAGCTTGGGGTCATAGTACAGGGTCAGCCATTGTACAGCACCCCTGGAGCAGTTGGGGTTAAGGGTGTTGCTCAGGGGCCCAACAGAGTAGGATTCTTCTGCCAGCTGGGGGAGTTGAACCAGCAACTTTCCAGCCACAGACACAGAGCCACCACTCCACCCACACTCTTCTTGTGTCTAATTTTAAGTTTAGCAGTATTTAAGCTACAGTATATGAATTTAATTATATCATTATTAATTTCTTCCATATTATATTCCCTATTAATCAAATTCTAAACATGTTAATGTAGTGTCCATAATATTTGCTATTTTAGTTTTTCAAAGACGTCTTTCAAAGGTTTGAGGCATCTGTTAAATTGCCCCACTGGATAATGTGTTTAGAATTAAACCGGTTTTACAGCTCTTAAGCATACTGTAGTTTTGACCATGGGCACTTTTCCTCCCCCTCTTCACTCTCAGAGTAGAACAGGTGAACCTCCCAATGAAAGACAGTCCCCCTTCCCCCCACAGACAGACTGACAAATGTTTTTTTTTAGAAAAAGAGATTCACAAAACGTAGCTGTGTCAGTCTTCTGTGTAAAAAATCAGTTTCAACATTATGGGTGCTGTTTTTAATAAGCTGCTGAGTAAAGAATAGGAATTTTCCTGCTGTCAGCAGTATTGTGTACAGATGCAGCCATTCAAAGTGCGCGTTACAGACACGTACCGCAGGTGGCGTCGCTCAGTGTGACGCAAGATGACGCGTGGCACCGCAGTACGTGATTGGTTGACCAACAGGGGCACTCGTGGTCCGTTGGTCTGTCGTAGAAAGACTTACAGTAAACGTCTTTGCTGTGCCCGTTGTAGATATTGAATTTTACCACTGAAGGGAAATCTTAGTAGCTGAGCATAAAAAGAATAGGAGCATACTGTAACGCGTGTGAAGGCCATAAACGATATTAATTTTGGAACATAAACATACAGTATATATCTGGTCTTGGTACTTTAAAGAAAAAAATACACACCAGTATTCCATTTCTCCCTAAACATTTTAAGCTTTGAAGTCTTTATTAACGTGATACCGGAGTCAACAAGCATACTTTTAGAATTTGATTAAAAGGGAATATAATATGGAATCGCGTATCTAAAGAATTTAATAACGGTATTCGTGTGCTGCGACAGGGCTGTGTAGGGCTGTTTCGCCTGCCTGTTCATGTGAGCTGTCTTGTAGCCGACTGGTCTAGGTGCGTGACTACCAGCTGGCAGGTTGTGTGTTTGAATCCAGCTGGTGCTGGACTTTTCTTTTAACAAACATTTCTTCGAAAAAATAGAATAGCGATATTATGGACAATCAATTGACTTTTATATTTCAAAATATCGCAACATGATCGATATTTGCGATATTTTGAACATATCTTCCCTTCTGACAGCGGTTCCTGCTTCTATTGTGTGTGTGCAACAGAGTAAATTTTTATAGAGAAATGGAGGCTGGACAGTATGCGTTACAATATAAACATTTAATTGATTTAAATCGTGTTCTGATTTAAATCGCAAACGCGTGTTTAATTATATGTGTTTTTTAATCATAATCAGGCTAATGCAACATAAATTGATACAGTATCTTTGTCTTCTAAGTATCTTAATAAACTTTCAGCATAGCTTTCTACCCGTCAAGATTTATATTTCTTGGGATTTTGGGATCAAACGTGGAAGGATTAGATTATAATCGTTTTTATTTGTCAAATACGTGATTGTATTTCTGAATGTTATGTGACACCTACAGTAGTTCACTGCTTTAAATACATCGAATTAAGAAAGTTATGTGTAGCACTTTAGATCTTTTTTCTGAACCAGGGAAAATCTGATCATGTTTCTCTATAACAATAATAAAAAACTTTATTTTACATATCGCCTTTAAAAGTGGCATCTCAAAGCAATACAGTAGATTGAAAAACAGTTAAAAGGGACCAAATTAAATACCAGACAATCGCAAACGCGTTTTCAATAAAATTATTTTATTCATTCAGCAGTTTGTGAGAGGGACATCCAGCAGGGAGAGACACACACACCGGTTTTCATTGACAAAATTGTTTTTTTTCAATTCCTCTTGTCTAACAGGAATGTTTTGTTTGTGGACAGACTGTTAGACAAGAGGAAAAGACCGCCTCCTCCTACGAAGCATTAATCGCGTATCTAAGGAAAATTGCAGTATACCTTTGTTCATGCACATCATTATACAGTACAGTATCTCAATTTGTATTTCGATAAAAAAAATCGTTTGCCCAGCCACTACTGTTGTTATTGTTTTTATCCTGTAAAGCGTTTCCTTTTTCTGCGTTTTCCATTTCCTTTTTCTGATCACTCGCTTTCTGAATACACATCTCACCTGTCCTGTTCTTTGTTTTTCTTGTTTGCTGATTATGCCTGCTGCGGTCCACTCCTACCCTCACACCTAAAGAATACTATTTTAAATTTCTTGGCGCAGTTCATTAACCCTTGTATGTGCTGTCCGCGCCCAAAATGCAATTAAAAAAAAGTCAAAAACCGCGCTCAAAATACAATTTATAGCTTAATAAGATACACTCCACAGGCAAAATTAAAGACGATTAAAATCTGTAATCTTTCCACTTGTACTGTGAGTCATCGGACAGTTTCTGCTTTGTGTAAGGATGGTGAGAAAGCTGTGCTCAATGTATTTAAGGGACTTAAAAGTAAAAGGAGATGCTTCATATTGCTTGACTAATTTTAAAAACCAAGTTATAAATGCAGACGCTCCCTCGGTGCCGCGCCGGGTGTAAATATCAAAGTATACATTCCCAACAAGAATTGTACCCATCTGTCATGCAAATAAAACACCTTGTGAATTGAGGGAGAGAGGGGGGTAGTGGGACAGAGATACTGTAGACAGACTCAAGGCAAATAAGATACTTATGGGTACGCAGGCATTCACGACAGCAACATACGAAACGTTTGCATGTACTGTATAGTTAAGTTATTACTTGGTTTTCAAAGTGCAACGAAATACAATATTGTTGTTGCTGCTGTTCTGGTTGTTTTTATCCCGTAAAGCGTTTTGAGAAGCCACCTTTAAAGGCGATATATACTGTAAAACCGCTGATTCTTACGGAATGTGTTCCGCAGGAGATTCAAATTTTTATTTATTTATTTTTTAATCGCGTATCTTAGGAAATCTCAGTATAACTTTGTAACATGCCACTGTTCATGAACATTATCATTCGTTTTTTTAACAAGGCTCGCCAGCTAATGTGAATCGAAACCTGTCTTGCTAGCTTTTAAAGTCGTGCATGTGTAAACTGTACTAGAGGGCATGCAAGTTACTCTGCCCCTTTCAGCTGCAGGGAGTCCCTCTGCTGCAACACACAGCAGACAGAACGGGAGACTATTGCCTTTCATATCTGACACCAGTGAAGTAAAAGGGGTGTCTAAAGGGGTGATTTCAGACCACATTTTAGTTACTTTATTTTGTTTACTTTTAACATTTCTGTAATTTACAGTAGATGTCACAATAGAAGACCGAAGCCTATTATACTCAGTCTAGCCTTGGATCCTCTGAGTCCCATGACTCAGTCTTGTCTGCTTTCCTAGAATAAAACCAGTTAAGTCTTGTGTACTATGCAATTTATATTTTCCGATTCCATGCATTCCCTTAATGTTTAGAGTTTACTATATTCTCCAGACTCAAACACATAAGTACTAATAGCTCTGTCCCTTTAGGAGACTCTTTGCAGTACTGTGTCCCACTACCCCCATGAATTCTTTAGGTTGGGTCTAATATTTTCCAGTAATATACAGAATGGGATACAAAATGCTGTCAGGCAGGTAACAGAAAAGAGAAAAATATAAATATTTCCATTTTACAGACGTTCACACATTTATAACATTTTGGCTCAATAAAAAGCTAACCCAATAATTAAATGTGATAAAGTATAGTTTGGATGTTTATACATTCATGTTAATCGTATTCTTGATTTATTTCATGTTTCATTTGCTAACTTAGAGCATATTGTGCAATGAAGAATAAAATAGCTGCATGACAAGTGACTTTCTTCTCTCAGTGGAAATTAAAAGGTAGCCTGATAAATTATAATAAGACAGTAAGAAAGGTTCCAATCAGGAGGAGACAATTCTTTCCATTTTTTTGTTTGATTGCTGGTAGCAAACTGATCTGAGGATCTACTCCAGCTCTTTCTCTTTTTATCATACAGTAAATCTTATTTTCTTGCTTTCTGAAACACAATATAACAAAAAATAACCTCACAAACTCAAAGAAAAAATCCTTGCTCCCCCCCTTCCCTTGGCAGTACTATCTCCCATGCTTTTAACTAAGGGCATCTAAAATACTGTCAAACAGCTACAATGGTATCTCTGTACAAGGCTTTGACTGTGTCAATCACAGCACCTACCATTCCCTTACCAGCAACAACATGGATTCTAACACTCAGACATTAAAAAAAGTCAGGCCAAGAGAGAAAATACCGAGCTTTACAACATGCAGTACCAGTAACATTTTACCCACAGTAGACTCACCAACCAGATGTGTTTCAGTTTCTGTGATAAGCCTAGATTAATCATATCCTCTCCTCTAGTAGGAGCACCAAGTGTAAACATGTAACGCCCCTATTAAAAATAATGGCAAAACAGAAGTTCACTCTTTCTAGAACATACCTTCCTATGGACACTCCTAAAATGTATAAAATAGTGTCCACAGCATCTCATAATAGAGGCAAATGGGGAACTACAAACTCATTTCATACAATGCCATCCATGAGGGGTTAAATACACCCTGAGAGAAATTAATTTCTGGATAATTCAACGGCTGTGATTTCTGGAATATGTATTATCCCAAATATTTTCAAAAGAAATTGAATCATTTCAATGAATCTGTGCCATTCAAGTACCTGCTCCAGACAGTAACCACTGCTAAGGGTTTATATGAAGCTTGCATTAAAAGACTTTAAAAAAATGTCATGTTCCCATAAAAAAGTCATGCCTTGGAGTATAGACTCCCAAAGGAATGCCATAGACTCAAACTGCAAAATAAACACATACAGAAAGAAAGTATTTGTATTGTAATTGCAAATCCTGGTATGAGTGATTGGTATGACTTTCCTCATTACAAATCTCTTATTAGAATTTAAATTTCTCTGTAACTCCAGGTCAGAACAGAGAAAATGTAACTGCCTTAAGGAGTTTACGATTATGAAAAATAGAAGGATAAGCATGATACGTATGTCTTCTGTCATTTTCTAAGTCATGTTACTGAGCACCAAATCTTATTGAGAATATGAATCCATTTAAGGTTTATACCATTAAAGTAAAGGTTTATTCCATGCTGAAAATGTTTGTACCAGACTTTTTTGAGGCCTGTTTAATTGTGTCTGAAGTCTGATGTTGTAAATTTTATTGTTAAAAAGATCCATGAAAATGTCACTACTAAAGTTAGCTGGTACTGTTGGTACTGTAAGTGGCAAGCAGAGCTCATATTTTAGATTTTGTGTAGTTGCTAGCGTTGAACTGTGTGTTGGATGCACATGAATTGAAGGAATGGGCAAACATAGCTGATGCAGATCCACAGAGCCAGCATATTAAGATGTTTATAATTAGAGGCAATTTGTTTAAATAACTAGGTATGGATACTGATGTGCAAGAGAGGTGGAAAGGCTGTTTCCTTAAGCCAGCACTATAAAATGTTTTCTCAGTGAGATGCTGCCATTTCATAGTGGGTTTCTAACACTGTGTATAGTTCCATCCACACAGTGCCTTTACTTCCATCCATTTCTAATCTCTTTATCCAGTACAGAGGATTTGGAGCCTATCCCAGTAAGCGACGGACACAAGGCAGAATACACCCTGGACATAGCGCCAGTCCATCACAGGACAGACAGACACAAACACACACACACCAGGGCCAGTTTAAATCTAACCTCAGAACCTTTCTTTTCAGAAGACTTAGTGTCTGTATCTGCTTCATTTTCTAATTTTGGTAGCACCTCTAACTGCTTGTCTTTCTTATATGCATTTACTTTGTAATCTGTGGTCCTTTTATCTGTTTTTACATCTACTGTATTGCTTTGAGATGCCACCTTTAATGGTGATATATTAAATAAAGTTTTTTTTATTATTGTTATAGGGAAACATGATCAGATTTTCCCTGGTTCAGAAAAAAAACATCTAAAGTATACTAGTTTGTCACTCTTCTCATTCCCTTTGCTAAATGACTTTTCATACTAATCTGATCAATCTAACTGCCAGTTTTCTGTGCTTTCTCTATCCTGCTAGATTTGCAATTATTCTGAAAATTTTCATCTTGAAATAACTCATTTCTAAATACCTTTTTCACTGTTAACATCTTGCAGCAACTCTGCGACAAAATATACACTCTGACAGTTCATCCTGCTACCAACATTAAATAAAACAAATCTTAAGATTTCTATATTTATGTCTTTATTTAGTGGTTTCATTAGTGACAAAGGCTAAACTTTCTTGGAAAAATGTCTTTTATGTGTTGCGGAAAAAACTGACTCGCTTTAACAAAATATGTTTACAAATCCTTTCACCTGGCATTTTCGTAGTTAGAAATTATGGAACGCTCTGTTAAAAGCAAGGGAGTTTTTATGTCCGTTGCAGTTCTTTTGCAACATGAATATAATTATATCGTTATTAATTTCTTGAGATACGCGATTCCATATTATATTCCCTTTTAATCAAATTCTAAAAGTATGCTTGTTGACTCCGGTATCGCATTAGTTAAAGACTTCGATGCTTAAAATATTTAGGGAGAAATGGAATACTGGTGTGTATGTTTTCTTTAAAGTACCGAGACCAGCCATATACTGTATGTTTAAGTTCCAAAATTAATATCGTTTATGGACTTCAGACGCGTTGCAGTATGCTCCTATTCTTTTTATGCTCAGGCACTAAGATCTCCCTTCTGCTTTGTGTAAGGATGGTATCAAAAGCAATGTTAAGTGGTGAGAAAGCTGTGCTCAATGTATTTAGGGGACTTAAACGTAAAAGGAGATGCTTCATATTGCTTGACTAATTTTAAAAACTAAGTTATAAATGCAGACGCTCCCTCGGTGCGCTGCTCTGGTGCGCCGGCTCTTACACAGTGCCTGTCTGCCGTAAGCATTACAATATACATACCCAACACTGCTTGTACCCATCTGTCATGCAAATAAAACACCTTGAATTGAATTGAATTAAGGGGAGAGGGGGGGAATACTAAAGACAATACTGGCTCATTACCAATAAGGGCTTTGACGTGCTAATGCGTTGGTTTAACAGTCCGGGTGTGGCAGGCTTCCAATGTCAACTCGACTCGATTGGAAGACAATGAACGTATTTTAGCCCTAAATGAATTAATAGCAAACATGGTTTACATAAAATACATTTTTCCAAGAAAGTTTATAATAATACGATCTATAGTTGAAATCTGAGCCTACTTTAAAAATAAAGGAAAAGCATTTTCAGAGAGCAATCACACTGTGTTTATGTAGAAAAAGCAATTACGTTTATGAGCAATCTAATTACCTATTCGCTTAAAACGCTATATAAAATAAAGTTTATTTAGAGATGAATGATCAGTGTCGCAGTTTAAATAATGGGAATCAGGAAACTAACACACAGCGCCACCGGATTTAATAACGCAATAAAAACGCTATAAAATAATGTGACTAGACACAGAAAAAGTTTACAGCACAGTACAATAATAAATGCTGACCATGACTTTAGAAGCATAAATTACCTTACACTCAATTTAAACACAAGCTGTCTTTCTGTATGAACCTCTAAGCTGGTTCATACAGAAAATGTAGAAATGCATTAGCCTGATTATGATTAAAAAACACACATAATCAAATGTATACTTTGATATTTACACCCGGCGCGGCACCGAGGGAGCGTCTGCATTTATAACTTGGTTTTTAAAATTAGTCAAGCAATATGAAGCATCTCCTTTTACTTTTAAGTCCCTTAAATACATTGAGCACAGCTTTCTCACCATCCTTACACAAGGCAGAAACTGTCCGATGACTCACAGTACAAGTGGAAAGATTACAGATTTTAATCGTCTTTAATTTTGCCTGTGGAGTGTATATTATTAAGCTCTAAATTGCATTTTGAGCGCGGTTTTTGACTTTTTTTTAATTGCATTTTGGGCGCGGACAGCACATACAAGGGTTAATGAACTGCGCCAAGAAATTTAAAATAGTATTCTTTAGGTGTGAGGGTAGGAGTGGACCGCAGCAGGCATAATCAGCAAACAAGGAAAACAAAGAACAGGACAGGTGAGATGTGTATCCAGAAAGTGAGTGATCAGAAAAAGGAAATGGAAAACGCAGAAAAAGGAAACACTTTACAGGATAAAAACAATAACAACAGTAGTGGCTGGGCAAACGATTTTTTTTATCGAAATACAAATTGAGATACTGTACTGTATAATGATGTGCATGAACAAAGGTATACTGCAATTTTCCTTAGATACGCGATTAATGCTTCGTAGGAGGAGGCGGTCTTTTCCTCTTGTCTAACAGTCTGTCCACAAACAAAACATACCTGTTAGACAAGAGGAATTGAAAAAAAACAATTTTGTCAATGAAAACCGGTGTGTGTGTCTCTCCCTGCTGGATGTCCCTCTCACAAACTGCTGAATGAATAAAATAATTTTATTGAAAACGCATTTGCGATTGTCTGGTATTTAATTTGGTCCCTTTTAACTGTTTTTCGATCTACTGTATTGCTTTGAGATGCCACTTTTAAAGGCGATGTGTAAAATAAAGTTTTTTATTATTGTTATAGAGAAACATGATCAGATTTTCCCTGGTTCAGAAAAGAGATCTAAAGTGCTACACATAACTTTCTTAATTCGATGTATTTAAAGCAGTGAACTACTGTAGGTGTCACATAACATTCAGAAATACAATCACGTATTTGACAAATAAAAACGATTATAATCTAATCCTTCCACGTTTGATCCCAAAATCCCAAGAAATATAAATCTTGACGGGTAGAAAGCTATGCTGAAAGTTTATTAAGATACTTAGAAGACAAAGATACTGTATCAATTTATGTTGCATTAGCCTGATTATGATTAAAAAACACATATAATTAAACACGCGTTTGCGATTTAAATCAGAACACGATTTAAATCAATATAAATGTTTATATTGTAACGCATACTGTCCAGCCTCCATTTCTCTATAAAAATTTACTCTGTTGCACACACACACAATAGAAGCAGGAACTGCTGTCAGAAGGGAAGATATGTTCAAAATATCGCAAATATCGATCATGTTGCGATATTTTGAAATATAAAAGTCAATTGATTGTCCATAATATCGCTATTCTATTTTTTCGAAGAAATGTTTGTTAAAAGAAAAGTCCGGTACCAGTTGGATTCGAACACACAACCTGCCAGCTGGTAGTCACGCACCTAGACCAGTCGGCTACAAGACAGCTCGCATGAACAGGCAGGCGAAACAGCCCTACACAGCCCTGTCGCAGCACACGAATACCGTTATTAAATTCTTTAGATACGCGATTCCATATTATATTAGCAGAAAAGCTTAAAACTACCACTTTTTCACACGCTATTTCACTGCTAGTTAAATACTTCGATACTTAAAATCGTTAGGGAGAAATGGAATACTGGTGTGTATTTTTCCTTTAAAGTGCTGATTCCTGGAATCTGACTGGCTGACACCCCTCTGAAGTGGTTCCATAAAATCTGGTATACGGAAAAGAAAGCGTTGATAAATACAAGTGTCTTTTAATACACTCTTTGCTGTGCTTTTGAGGATACTTGTGATATTTTAAGCTCTAGTTGAATGATAGGTGTCGCATTTTAAATCATTTTCGTAGTTAGAAATTATGAAACGCCCTGTTAAAAGCAAGGAAGTTTTTATGCCCGTTGAAGTAAAACAAAATGCCTGACAAAGTATGGCTTGGACAGATTCCAAGTGCTTGTACAAATGTGCTAAAGAAATTATACTTTGAGTATACAGCTTGTCCAAAGTCATCCATTATTAATACTATTAGTAATATCTTCAGTAAAGGCTTTGATGCATAAATATTTCTGATAAAGGTAGGTTGTGTACTTTTGTCCAACTGAGCAATCTTGCTTTCATAAAATATACCAACATTTTAATGACTGATGATTAACATGCTGTAATACACAGTTCAAAATTAAAGGCTCAAATGCTGTACATGAGAGGTTAAGCTCCCCCTGGCGGTTTTACAAGGCGACGCTGGATAGTTAACCACGTGACACCACGTTAACTGCGTCATACCGCGTGATACTGCGACACGCCCACCGGGGTATGCCGCGAAATACCTCACTCATTTTGAATGGCTGCATCTGTATATAGTTGACCTTTACCTGAATGAAAACAGGACATAAAGAAGGGTTTCAGAAATCAAACAAAGCTTTATTCCCGTGCTTACAGGGTTCCAGTTAGTGCATAATTACGCACAGATGAAAAACCGGAGGTTTACAAAAAGAGAATTACCTCACTGATAGTTTTATGTAGAGGCTGTGAAAATTTTCACAAGAAGAGGTTTTTAAAATGTGTTTGGTTTGAAGGCTTTCTGTGTTTCCCTTGCAAAGATATGCGCATAAGAATAGTTGTGCGTGGTCAAACAAATGGCATAAAAACGACACAGCCAAACACTGCTGTGATTTTTGTAGTTATGCCAGTCCACTAGAAGCAGGCAGCCACTTACTGTACTTTTTGGACCAGTCTCCCTGCAGTCCGCCCTGCACTCTACGTTTGGGCTGGTCTCTGGCATGTGCCCTGACCAGTCTGGCTCCTAACACACTCCTGGTCGACCACCCATAAGAAGTATGCTACTTCTACTGATATTATTACTGACAATAAATATTATCGACACTATATTGTCATTACAAACATGTATGTAACCATACAGCGTATGCGTTACTGAAACTAATAGTTTAGCCTTTGTCACTAACGTAACCACTAAATAAAGACATAAATATATTAATCCCTATGTTACAAGCTGTATATGGCTGGTATTGGTATTTTAAAGAAAAAATACACACCAGTATTCCACTTTCTCCCTTAACATTTTAAGCATCAAAGTCTTACATGTGGTTATTTTGGAGACATTTTTACATGCTCCTTCTGACCATATTAAGTTTATATTAAGTTTAAGTGCTCATGGGCACTTTTCCTGTCTGTGAGGGGAAGGGGGCTGTCTTTCATTTCTTTCTAACTTTCATTAGACTCTGAGAATGTAGAGGGGTGGAAAAGTGCCCGCTGACATTTAATTAGTATTAAAATTTGCATTGTTTCCCTTGCGAAGATATGGACATAAGAATATTCATGGATGGTAAAAAAGGCATAAAAACAACATAGTGAAGGCTGTGGAAACATTCACAATGTATTTTGTACACAAAGCAAATGTTTTTGTAACTCTAGGAGGTTTCGTGAAAACACTACAGGCGTGCCAAAATCAAGTTAACTTAACCCTGTTCTTCACAGTCTTCCTTCTTTGAACTCAACTGTGCTTAAGTAAATAATGTACAGTTTATAACCTTCTGCAATCCTTCTAGTTTAGCAGGATTTGTGCAATAAGCACATTGTTTAATGGGGATGAAATTACCCACGTCTACTATATATCACTGTATGACACAGGTTTGAGTCGGATGGTGTTCTTACTACTGTACTGTACTGTACTCTTGGAAAAAGCTAAAACTTTAGACTTTTTTTATGAGGTACAGAATAAAAGCTTAATGATATTACTGTTCGATCTTTGATCTAAGCTTTAATAGAGAGCTTATCTCTGTTAATATAACTATCAAGTGGTATTAAATAAATACAACTTTTTTGTATAGATGAGACTTTTCTAAAATTCAAGCTAACTTTACTCCGGTCAGTATGAGGAAGTACAATATGCTCCTGCTTTGTTTAACGATGGTATGAAAAATAAATCTAAATGGTGAGAAAGCTATGCTTAAAGTTAATTAAGGGACTTAGAAGACAAAGATAATGATTTACATTGCATTTTCAGATTGTGAATCAATAAAGGCATTTAATTAAACACGCGTTTGTGATTTTAATCAAAATGGGGGCAATGGGGTTAGTCCATTAGACATGCAATATACATTCTTGTGATCATCTTAGAATCTTTTTGTAAGGTGTAAGTTTTTTTTACTAATTTTTACAAAGACCCTATTTTGCTTGAATAATTTAAAATGTGTCTGCCTGACTCTATTGCAGCTTATTTCACTGAACTCTTCAGACACCCACAGAGATATCCAATCTAAACTTAAAGTCCGCTTCTTTCACGGTTTGTTATGCGAAATGTTTCTGACCCTTGTTAAACCCTTCATTTGACTTTTTATTTTCCCATTTAGCTGAAACAGAAAAAAAGAAGACATTATATAGTTAATCTTTTTGGAATTCGATTTATTATATTATTTATAATTAATAATAATTACTATTACGCTTCTGTGGCCATTGATGCTTTATGAAATTGCAACCACCAAAGTTTAAGTTATGGAGAGGAAAGTAAACAGCTTTCTCCGCTGTTGGCTAGGTGTTCCCCGTAGCTTTACTAGCCTCGGTTTCTACAGCAGATCCTCAAAGTTACAGCTGCCTATTTCATCATTAGTTGAGGAGTTCAAACTAGCATGGAATGATGTTTGGAAACTTGAGCTTTTGCAGATTGGGGCTAACTGAAAGTCCCTGCTGCACACTGTATCAGCCTGCAGTATGGTACTAGGGCAAGGCAGGTATTGTTGGCGCCACGATAAGGTACTCAGGGCACTAGCCTTGAATTTGGATAAATTTAGAAAAGGCATGAAACCTCAATCAGCACGATCCAACATTAGCTTTATCAAGGCTGGAGAAAAGAGCACAGCACTTGCTGGAGTTAGACCTGCCAGCATTCTTCAAAGACACTTCAGCAGAGATTGGTCAATGGAATTCGACTTAGACAAGCGACCTGTATTTCCAGACATAGTCCAGACAAACTTGCAACCGGATGTAGTCATGTCATCCTCCTAGAGAAAGGTTATAATCCTCATTGAACTGACAGTTCCTTGGGAAGAGAGGTGCCAAGAAGCTTTTGAGAGGAAAAAAGCAAGGTACGCTGAGCTAGTGGATAACATCAGAAGCCAAGGATGGAAAGTCTGGTCATTTCCAGTTGAGGTAGGATGCCGTGGTTTTACAGCCCAGTCACTTTGGAAGATGTTCCGAGAGCTGGGGATCAGCGGCAAAGATAGAAAGTCAGTGGTGCAGCAGATTATAGAGGCAGCAGAAAAAGCCTCATGCTGGCTTTGGTACAGACAGGATGAGCTATTATGGTCGCCACAGGCAAGCAGTGGCTGATCATCACTGCTGTCCCACTATCCTGAAGAAGTACTGGGTTAAGGGACGAAACTTCTTGTGACAGATAGACCTAGCTGATGATGCCAGGCAGACTGTTTCTTCTCGTCTGTATTTAATACATACACTATTATATTATTTATTATAAAACTACTAACATTGACACAGGTGCTGCTGCTGTTCATAGCTTCTCATTAATTTAAAATGCACTGAACTCAGTGAAACTGTACCACTTTTAATTCTTAACACCTTTATCATCTTTATCATCTTTGTCTGTCCCGGGGCTGTCCCAAGTACCCAGCTATAAGAACATGAATGGGAATTAAGCATTTAAATGTTGTGATATATAAAATTAATAACCTGATACAACCAGCTAAATACATATATCTAAATTGATAATGGCACTCAGAAACGTATTGGTAGCAAATTCATGAATTAAGAAGATTTTAAAAAATAAGAAGCTTCATATTTTGGAAACGTCACGATTGTTACACAAGGAAGTGAATTTAATAATGTGAACATCATATTTACATTTGACAGCGTCATTTTATTTACAATTGGTTTAAATTGTCATTGCACTTCAAACTTGCATCACAAAGAAAATAAAAAAGGTTGTAATGTGCTCCAAAGCCTTATCAGTCAAGAACTGAGAGTTCAGGTAAGTAGCTGTGTAGGCTGCAAAGCAACAAGTAAAGGTTTACTCCATGCTGAAAAGGGAAGAAAATAAATCTTTCAGCTGTGAATGTTTCTTTCAGGTGTGAAAAACAGAGAGTCCCAATTCAATCGCCGCCTAAATCTTCCTCCCCCCACTGTGATTAGGAAATACACAAAGAAAGCACTTAGAAAGCAAAAGCACTGAAAGCACTCCAAGGAACAATTTGGTAAAAGTACAATTTGCATTTTGGCTGTGATTAAACGGAGACCTTTCTACACGCTTCAATGCATGTTTCAGTGGCATTTTTAATACTACTTACTTTGTTATTCTAGATTATTATAATGTATATATATCAGATTTTGTTTTGAGGGTTGTTTTTACCCCTGCCAATGACATTATCCACATTTGCAAACTCCTTCATTTCATTATTAATATATCTTTCATTATCTTCAGTATTGCATTTAAATTAGAACATTTTTACAAGTATAAATCCACCAGTCCATTTATTTTCTAACTGCTTTATTCAGGACAGCTTTTTCTTCTACAAAATATACTTTATTCTGTATCAACATCTCAAAAAGGAAAAACATTCTCACAGATAGGGGTATGACTTACAGTATTATGTTACATTTTTTAGGTTTTTGAGAGACTGTGGAACACTTTCACTAATGCATAAAAAATGTAACATAATGCGTGGTGTGGTGAAAAAGCTATTGAGCAGAGAACATCTTCGGTCCTGTCAAAATACAGATGCAGCCATTCAAAGTGCGCGGTACAAACCAGTACCGTGGGCAAATCATTACGTCAAACCGCGTCATAACGCGCCATACCTTGGTACATGATTGGCTGGCCAAAATGACCGACAGGAGCACTCGTGGTGCGTTGGTCGGTCGTGGAAAGATTTAATCATTTAATGTCTTTACTGTGCACGTTTTAATCCACTTAGTATTGAATATTTATATGGAATTTTACCACTAAAGGGAAATTTTAGTAGCTGAGCATAAAAAGAATAGGAGCATAACGCATCTTAAGGTCATAAACGATATTAATTTAGGAACATAAACATATTACTGTATGTAAACTGTACTGTATATGGCCAGCAGCCATATCACCCTGCAACTCACAACTGGCAACCCACTGAAGCTTAGCAGGTGTGAGCCTGGTCAGTACCTGGTCAGTACCTAGATGGGAAAAACTAAGGTTGCTGCTGGAAGAGGTGTTAGTGGGGCCAGCAGGGGGCACTCACCCTGCGGTCCATGTGGGTCCTAATGCCCCAGTATAGTGACGGGGACACTATACTGTAAACAGGCGCCGTCCTTCGGATGAGATGTAAAACCGAGGTCCTGACTCTCTGTGGTCATTAAAAATCCCAGGGTGTTTCTCAAAAAGAGTAGGGGTGTAACCCTGGTGTTGTGGCCAAATTTCCCATTGGCCCTTACCAATCATGGCCTCCTAATAATCCCCATCTATGAATTGTCTTCATTACTCTGCTATCCTCCCCACTGATAGCTGATGTGTGGTGAGCGTTCTGGCGCACTATGGCTGCCATCGCATCATCCAGGTGGTGGTGGAGGGGAGTCCCCATTACCTGTAAAGCGCTTTGAGTGGAGTGTCCAGAAAAGCACTATAAGTGTAAGCAATTATTATATGGCTGGTCTTGGTATTTTAAAGAAAAAATACACACCAGTATTTCATTTCTCCCTAAACATTTTAAACATCAAAGTTTTGGAAACATTTTTACGTGCTCCTTGCTCCTTCTGACCATGTTACTGTACGTTTATACAGTATACAGTACTTTGTGAGAAAAGTGATAGTTTTAAGCTTTTCTGCGAATACGCTCGATACTGGAGTGAAGAAGATAAGAGAGATGCCCGGGAAGTGAAATACAGATGCAGCCATTCAAAATGCACGGGCGATACCGCATTATTTTCTGGTGCGCTGTACGCAGTCTACTGCGAGTTACCGGTAAATAACGCTAGTTACCGTAAGCAAAATAATAGTATCCGGAATTTCCGCAAGGTGGAGCTAATAAAGCTCAACCTCTCATGTTTGAGCTGTCGCCATCAAAGTCTTTAACGAAGATATTACTAATAGTATTAATAATGAATGACCTTGGACAAGCTGTAAGTGTAAACTCAAAGTATTGCCCTGGTCCACATTCTTTTTTTCATTGACCGTCTTTGTAAAAGTAACACAACAGCATTTCGCAATCACGCATTTCTTTCCAATCATGCAAAGTACAGTAATTTTTAGAATCGATTCACCATGCCTTTCACATGCTCATAAAAGAGATTGATTTAGGAACATAAACATATTACCGTATGCAAACTGTACTGTATACAGTATGTATATGTATATTTAATGTCTTAACTGTGCCCGTTTAAGTATTGAATATTTATATGGAATTTTACCACTGAAGGGAAATCTTAGTGCCTGAGCATAAAAAGAATAGGAGCATACTGCAACGCGTGTGAAGGCCATAAACGATATTAATTTTGGAACTTAAACATACAGTATATGGCTGGTCTCGATACTTTAAAGAAAACATACACACCAGTATTCCATTTCTCCCTAAACATTTTAAGCATCGAAGTCTTTAACTAATGTGATACCGGAGTCAACAAGCATACTTTTAGAATTTGATTAAAAGGGAATATAATATGGAATCGTGTATCTAAAGAAATTAATAACGATATAATTATATTCATGTACTGCAACACAAGAATAGTACACGCTGTACATTGTCTGTTGATAATGTTTCTGTAGTGCTTTTTCAGCTCCCTGCATGTGACCTTGCCGGTGGCGCTGTGGGTTAGGTTCCTGATTTCCACCTCACACGGTCTATGATCGAATCCCACAGACTCGATCGGTTTGATATATTTGATTTTGTATTGTGGTTGTTATCTATGTTTTTGGTTGGTATTATGTTTATATGGTTGTTTTTGTTGGTTGGTTGTTATTATGGTTATTAATAATACAATCTATAGTTGAAATCTGAGCCTAAATAAAAAGAAAAAGCATTTTCAGAGAGCAATTACGCTGTGTTTATATAGAATAAGTGATTAGGTTTATGAGCAATCTAATTACTTATTCATTTAAAATGCTATATAAAATAAAGTTTATTATTAATTTGCTGGACAGAGCGGTGAACATTATTATGCATAAGACAAAGATAACGATCCTGATCAGTTTAGAAATCTGTGTACGCTGTAAGGTTTTTACTTCTTAAACTTTTAAAATACACGTTTCGAATAGAAAGAAATCCTCTTCCTGGTACAGTACTGTATGTATAGCAAACCAGCACGTCTTTTTTCTCCAATCAGAAGGGTGTCAGATGGTGTCAGCCAATCACCATTCTGAAGCCCTACCATAATCTCTGGTATGGGGAGACCCCAGAATTCTGTCCCATAGTTTAGACAGATGATAGATACTTTTATTGATCCCGTGAGGGAAATAAAGTAAATCATTTTCATTTTAGGAAATTATTAAACGCTCGGTTAAAAGCAAAGGAGATTGTCTGTTATAGTGGACATAAAAACAAGAGTTCGCTGGCATTATATCCTAGAAGACACAGACCGGCGCCAGACCCGGAGAATGCCTGCAGCGTAAAAGAAAATGCCTGATGAACTAGGGATTGGACAGTTTCCAAGTGCTTGTACAATCGATGGAAATGTTCAAATAAATGTGCAAAAGAAATAAACAAAATAATCATTTATTTCTTTATCATATTGGCTAGCTAATGTCCTCTCTTTGCTAGTTAGTGGCTGTGTTTCTGCGTTGGGTAGCAACGGGTGACTGTTCACCGGCGGAAGATGTAAACAGCTTAATTTTCGTGTTAAATAATTTTTTAAAATTAAAATTCATTCTATACAGCAATCACATATTTGGGTACCGTTTCATAAAACTTTCATGCTTAAAATGTTTAGGGAGAAATGGAAGACTGGTGTGTATTTTTTCTTTAAACTATCAAGACCAGCCATACACAGTACAGTTTATGTACATACAGTAATGTTTATGTTCCTAAATTAATATAGTTTATGACCTTCAGATGCGTTATGCTCCTCTTCTTTTTATGCTCAGCTACTAAAATTTCCCTTTAGTGGTAAAATTCCATATAAATATTCAAAACTAAGTGGATTAAAATGTGCACAGTAAAGACATTAAATGATTAAATCTTTTCACTACCAACCAATGCACCACGAGTGCCCCTGTCGGTCATTTTGGCCAGCCAATCACTTACCGCGGTGCCCTCCGGGGGCTTGTGGGTAGGTTACCGTACCGCAGGTTTTTACTGCGCATTTTGACTGGCTGCATCTGTAATATCATTTTCTTGTTTTTGTATGTTTTTTGCAAACTATGCACTCTAGTGGCTTGACATAGGCTTTGTACTCAAATATATATAAAGATGCTGCCTGCCCTTGGTCAGTAAGATAAGGGGCATGTATTTGGTAAGCTGGCCCAGAATATGAAAAGAACTAACTGTTGTCTAGTCTGCAACTTAGATATCATTAATTGGCAGGTGTTGCTGTTTCATCATTTGTTTAGAATATGTCATAGTAACTATTTGTGTTTTAAGGTATAAAGGAACATCTTTTAAGTCTGGTGGTCGCAAGCCGGACTTCCATATGCATATGAATAAAGGGACTTCTGCTTCACAGACACCTGAACTTTGTCATTTGTTTGACACTACAATTTGGCACTGCGGAGTAGGGTACTCCCAGCTGAACTCTGACAGAGAGGTGGAGAGGAAAAGCTAGGCAGCTGCTTCTAAAAAGAGGTAAGGACTCCTCTTTTCTAAAAAGTCCCTTATCCTCTCCATGTTGCTGTCGAGGGTTTTTCTGAAGCTGAAGCGAGTACAAAATAATGAGTTCATGGTGTATGTGGTGGTAGACTTCTGATAAGTGTGTCGGCTGTTTTCCCAGTTGAAAGATACTGGATGTGTTTTCCCGGTTGTAAGATACTGGACGTGTTTTCCCAGTTGAAATATACTGAATGTGGTCTCCCAGTTGAAAGATACTGGCAGAGGACGGTGGGGTTGAGAAAGAGGGATTGCTGAAGGAATAGCGTCTCGCCCTGCCCGTGCAGAAACCCAGGTGTTGTATCCTGACACACGGAAAAATCCAGGTGTTGTATTCTGGTCGGGTGTCGTATCCTGATACGCGGAAACCCAGGTGTTGTATCCTGGTCGGGTGTTGTATCCCGATACGCGGAAAAATCCAGGTGTTGTATCCTGGTCGGGTGTTGTATCCTGATACCCGGAAACCCAGATGTTGTATCCTGGTCGGGTGTTGTATCCCTATACGCGGAAAAATCCAGGTTTTGTATCCTGGTACACGACTACAGTATGGCTGAGGGTAGTAACTCAAACTGTACTCGCAGAAGAGCCGAGGGTGGTAACTCGATTCAAGTGTGTTTTTAAAGCCAGGATTTGGAACCTGGTCCGTGTTCCTGAATTGTGATAGTTCGTCAGTTTGTCTCGACTGGGGGATCCCGTGGGGTGCGTGGGAGACGAGAACATGGTTTGGTGTGAAGAAAAATTTGTGGAGGTGTCTGACTGGGTGTCAAAAAAAAAAGAAATTAGATTAATGCAAAGTGAAACTTAAAAAGAAATATGGACTGTCAGATGGAATTTAGTCTGAATAGGAATGCAGAAAATGTATGAACATTGGGATAAAAATAAACAGAGAAGGGTTTATTTTAGAGGAGTATTTGAGAATTCAACAGAATATCATAGAGAAAACAGAATGGGATGAGACGCAAAAATCCCTGACGGAAAAACTAAAAGCAATGGCTGAACGAAACAAAGTTATATATGCAGAAAAAGAAAAAGCAAAAGCAGAAATAGAATGCCTTAAGAGAGAATCTGGGAGAAGGGTAGGAATTGGTGTGGAGATTTTTGAAAGAGCATTACCCACCGAAAACTGATTAGAGAAAAGTAACAGCATGTCAGCAAAGGAAAGTGAGAATGTTTCAGATTTTACAGAAAGGTTTATAACTTTATGAATAGTATACTTTGGGTTAGCCCCAAAAGGAAGTGAATGAAGATACTTACACAGTAATAAAACAAATTAACTTGAGTGGGTTAAAACCTGATGTTGCCAAGAATGTACAACTATGCTTTCCTGATATTACGGAGAGCGGAGACAGATTTGATTTAATAACTCGCGAAGCATGCATGCAGAAGTGTGAGTGCTGCAAATGGGAGGTAAAAAGACTCCCAAGGAGGAGAAAAAGGAGCCTCCAGTTTGTCGCAATTATAGTGTATATTATATTAATATTATACCGAGATATAAGACCCCTTCAAGAAAATAATGAGGACTGGGATAAATCTCCTGATTGGGCATATCCAGATGGAGGAAAAGGAGGACAAAACCCCAAAGATAAAACTACTAATAAGCTGGTGTGCAGTTACTAAAAAAAAATGGCGTTTTTTGGAGAAATTGTAAGAAAGAGGCTTGATTTCATATTTAAAGAACGTCAGAAGCTGTAATGTGAAATAATAGATTTAATCTAGTAAGCCCCTTTGTAGCCTTCCTAAATTTATCTCAGGATTTAAATAAAAGTGAAATGTAATGTGAAATAATAGATTTAATCTAGTAAGCCCCTTTGTAGCCTTCCTAAATTTATCTCAGGATTTAAATAAAAGTGAAATAATCTTACAGTGTGCAGTAACTGGGGGACACAGGAGCACAGCTGTCCTGTTTTTAGACTAAAACAGCAGATGTGATATATAGTTTTCTAATGGGTAACAGGAGGCTACAGGAGTAGGGGGACAAGGGTTGTGTTTAAAGCAGATACAAGCTGTCACAGTATGCTTGGGAAAAGATATACAGTTTCAACTACTGATGTGGGTGGGGGACACCCCAGACCTATTGGGCTAGGATGCCCTGCAGCATTTATAAGGAATTTCAGTATGAAATAGCATTTATGTGAACTACCTCAATAAAGCTATGTGATATTGTGATTGTTTTACCTAATGAGGGAATCCATAAGGCCAGGCTACTCCAAGTATTAGATCTTTGGACGGAAAAAGGGTATAAAACCAACTACATGATAAGCCAGGGTGAATTCCTTCTCAGAACGAGCTCGCCTGGTGACGAACTGGCTAAAGGGAGGTAGTGCAGTCTAAAGACAAAATTGCCTTGACCCCTGCAGCAGAAACCATTTTTAATGTTTTGAAACAAGTTTTCTTGCAGGCACTGGCCCTGGACTGGATTCCTTCAGACGGCTCATCTGTATGTAATCTGTCTGTAAGTGAAAGAAATGGGGTGAGAGCTGCTGTGCTGGCACAGGAGCATGGAGGTAGGCATCGTCTGGTGGGTTATTATTCAGGACCCCTTGATGCGGTGGCCACGGGGCCGTGCTACTTGCCTGTCTGTATAAACTGTGAATAATCTGGTGTAGAACCAGCAGACCGAATGAAAAGATTTAATTGAAACTTGTAAATAAAATGGAAAATTGTATCGATTTATATAGACTGTATATATACATTTGGTGTATGCCACAATTTTGGATGGCAGTAGAGGAATAGGGATTTCCTCAACACGGCAGGGACTCCAGTTAAGAATGCTGGGTTTGTCTCTGAACTGTTAGAAGCTTTGCAGCTACTGAGTGAAGTAGCTGTGGTAAAGTGTAAATCACATAATAAAGAAATGTTTCCAGTAACCCGAGGGAACAACTTTGCAGATGCAGCTGTCAGGGGAGCAGTCCTGGTAGAGCAGGAGTCTGAGACCTCTGTGAAACCTCTGTTGGTGAAAAGGGGACAGCTACAGGACATTCAGGCTGAGGCCTCTAAAGCAGAAAAATGGACATGGTTAGAAAAGAATGTGGGGCTGCATGATGATTGGGTGTGGGGCTGCTAGCACACTGGATGCCCTGCATGCCCTCACAGCCTAATGCCCTTTGTAGCTCGACAAATGCACTCTGTCAGACACCCGGGTGTGAGTCAAATGGTGTGCTGGTTACCCAAAACTGGGTGGGGACCGGGTTTGAAGCAGTAGCCACTTATGTGGTATCTCGATGTGATGCTTATCAAAGGAACTCAACTACTGTTCAGGTGCGGGTGGTACAGCACAAAAGGCCTGCTCCTGAGGAACCTTTCATGCACTGGCAAATTAACAATTGTAAAGGGAAACCTTGGCTCTTATAATCTGTTTTCCCAGTGTGTTGCTGCCAATGCCTCTGTGTCTACCAAACACTTGATGATGGAGATAAGCCCTCGGTGGGCACTGCCCTGCCGCTTGTATTATGATGAAGGGACGCACTTCACAGGGAAAGTGTGTCAGGCTGTGGCTGCATTGTTCGGGGTGAGATGGACTGAGATCACCCTCAGTCTGCTGGAACAGTGGAACGAAGGAACAGAACTCTGAAAGATCGACGAAACATCAGACTGAAGGAAAACCATGCGAAGATGCTCGGCATGCGGTCCTGTGTAGCCTGCGGGCTGGATCAAACAGAACTGTGTAACAGCCTATTTGATATCATCACGGGCCAACCAACGGAACTTCCTGGAGGGCCAAATCTGGCTAATGGATCATTGAATTTGCTATCTCATTCTCTATTGTAGTATTGTAGATTGTTAATTGAAGCATTGCATGGGGCTGGTGAACAGGTGCTGGACATTTGGGGACCTCCAGTAGAGGGAAGACACAACCTGATACCTGGCGAGTGGGTGTGGGTGAGGAAGATATACCCTGCCAGATGTTGCAACCCCGCTGAGGAGGGACCATATCAAGTGCAACTGACTACCAACTCTGCCATCTGAGTGACAGGATGAGATCGCTGGATCTATGCGTCACACTGCCACCGAGCCACTGCACCAGAGACTTAGTGAACATTAATTATTATGTTGTTACTGTTTCTGTGTTTGTTGAGCTTCCTGAGGGAGGCCGACAGTGTGCCTGTTTTACTTTGATAAATGGGGATATGGAATCAATACTTTATCAATCAGCCACAAATAATAATCAGAGCTCATGTTGGGTTTGTATTGCTATAAAAGATGTTAATGGGAATAATCCTCTTTGATAGAGGTGATTATTTAGGTTTATTGGCATGGGTAAATAGTTCTGCTTTTAGTCTGAGTGTAACTCAAATGTATTAGAATGGAACGAACCATATGCTCCCTGCTATAATCACAGTTCTAGACCATCCTCTATTAAGGTGATAGACAGCTGTTTAGGTGAGCGAAGACTAAGCAGTACTTGTATTCCAGACAATTCTGAGCACATTAATGACTTAGCACAGCACATTTATGATGAAGAACAATAAAAATATATCATAATTATAATCCAGATGATTGGGGCATTGGTGCGTGGCTACAGTCTGTGCTAGGAACATGGGGAGGGTCCCTGGTTCAATACATATTTGTGGGTCTGGTATTATTCGTTATGATCATATTGTTAATATCCTGCTTGAAAAAACATGTGGACTAAAGCTGCTGCTTCTGTGCTAATTGTATGCCCTGAAGAGATCACGAGGTCAAAAAATGATTTCATGGGAAAGGTCTCTACATCTCTTATCTAGTGGTAGAACCTGATTGGTAGAACAGTATGGTTCTAAAGGAGGGACTGAAGAAGATAAGAGAGATGCCCGGGAAGTAAAATAATATCATTTTCTTGTTTTTGTATGTTTTTTGCAAACTATGCAGTCTAGTGGCTTGAAGTAGGCTTTGTACTCAAATATATATAAAGATGCTGCCTGCCCTTGGTCAGTAAGATAAGGGGCATGTATTTGGTAAGCTGGCTGTACGCCCAGAATTTGAAAAGAACTAACTGTTGTCTAGTCTGCAACTTAGATATAATTAATTGGCAGGTGTTCCTGTTTCATTATTTGTTGAGAATATGTTATAGTAACTCTTTGTGTTTTAAGGTATAAAGGACCATTTTCAGCTACTGAAGTAGTCTGGTGGTCGCAAGCCGGACTTCCATATACAAATGAATAAAGGGACTTCTGCTTCACAGACACCTGAACTTTGTCATTTGTTTGACACAACAGAAGTAAACAAGCATACTTTTAGAATTTGATTAATAGGGAATATAATATGGAATCGCGTATCTAAAGAAATTAATAACGATATAAGTATATTCATGTACTGTAACACAAACAGTAGTATATACACATATCTATTGAAATGTGTACAGCTGTTTCACCACTTCTCATGTGACCATGTTAGTGGCGTGATGGTTTAAGTGCCTGACTTATAAGTGAGAGGTCGGCTGTTCAAATCTGGCTATTGCCACGACTTTCCTTTTAACAAACATTTATTTGAATAACTAAAATAGCAATATTATGGACACTCTATTGACTTTTTTATATTTCTAAATATCACAACATGTTGGAATCTAAGTCATTTTTTAATAACAACGAATAGTAACAGTCTTTCCCTCTGAATTGCTCCAGTAGCAGGAACCTGTATCTTGTGGATCCCTTTAGATCTCCCTTCAGATTTAAAAGGTTGTTAATAATATCTTCAGTGTTGCGTCTTCCCAGTTTAGCTGATCTTTTGCTGCCTACGCATGCTTACACAGCTCCCTAGGTAAATTATCATACTTGACTGAGAAAGCTTTAGAGAACTTAACATTTTTATTATCAACAAATTGCAAATACGACGTTTTCATTGGCATTATTAATTTTTCACTTGAGTGTATGGAGGAGTGTCAGCTGTCAATGAGAGCAGACCCACCCTCTTAGGCTGGGCAAATGATTTTTTATTTTTTTTAAAAAAGAAATAAAAAATTAGATATAATGATATAAACATTTACTGCAATACAATACTGGAACGTTTCGGCTGTGAATCCTTCTTCAGATGTGAGGGTCTTCAGCTCAAAATGAAACGCTTGGAGTTTGTATTGTAGGGCGCTCAGAACGGGTTAAACTTTAATATAGGAAAAATGTATTTCCCAGATGCTAACGTATACTGATTCTTATGGAAGCCAGTTTCTATCAGTGAGTAAAAAAAAAAAGCGCTATGGTATTTGCGCCGATGCAGTGCAGTTAAAAAATATCTCTGATGCTGTTCCTAAATTAATATCGTTTATGACCATCAGACGCTTTATGCTCCTTTTCTTTTTTCCAACGGATTGAACAGGGAAAGGCATTTCATGAGAGAGACACAGAGAGACACACACACACACACTTTTTCATTGACAAAAAGTAATGCCACACTCTCTTGTTTAAAGCAGCATGTCTCTTCCCGTTAAAAGGAGGAGACACTTTACAGTTTAACTCTTCACTTCACAGAGAAATTTCACCAGAGCCTCTTCTCGTCTTGTGTCTAATTTTTAGTTTAGCAGGATTCAAGCAGGATTTCAGATGAAAGGCAGTGACCTCAAGCAAGCTCAAATCATAGTTGAACCCGTTCAGAGCCTACATTACATTTTAGCGTTTCATTTTGAGCTGAAGACCCTCACACCAGAAGAAGGCTTCACAGCCGAAATGTTGCCTTTTCTCTCCTCTCTTTTAAGCATATGTACGATGCTGTAATACAGTTTAAAATAATTAAAATTCTAAACAGTACCAACTTGAATTCTTATCTCTATTAATATAAGTATTGAGTGGTATTAAATAAATACAGCTCTTTAGTATAGATTACACTTTTCTAAAACGTATTGTAATGAATTCGGGTGCGGTGAGGATGAACACAGAGATTCAGACTTGTGGAGTTAAAAACGGCCCTTTATTTCTTTCTCCGTCACCACCTGCCAGCCAGCACTCCCTCATCCAGACTTGAGGGAGACCCAACAACCACCCCTCAGAGAGAGTGTGCCAGTGAGCGCGAGCCAGAGAGCACAAGAGAGCGAGAGAGAGAGAAAAGAAAGACAGTAATACCCAGGGGTGTGGAACCAGGGAACTATTTACTTGGAAAATGGGCGATCTCCTCAGACTGTACGCCCATTTCACTGTGGGACAGCTGCACTGGTCAGCGGCCTTCCTAAACCCCGGCCTGACCACTTTCACTCCTCTCCTACCCCTCACCGTGTAGCCCAGCTTGGCGCTTTTCGGCCGCTGCCCGGGGCGAATGCATTACACTGCCCCCACCTGAGACGTCTGGCATCCTGCTGACGTTGAATAGTCTGCCTACATCTGGCACACAATCCTGCAGCCTCTGTGGCACCCGGCGAGAGCGCCCGCTGCGTTGAGGTGGAGTCTGGCGATCTGCCACCTCAGCCACCCCTAGCCCGCTGAAATCTGGACCTTGCTGCTCCCCAGGCTCCTCTACGCCCTCCCGTTCAAGCGTCCCCTCGCGAGCCCTGAAGGGATCCAGGCGGTTTCGGTGCAGGACCACCACCCTCCCTCGTTTCCTGTAACGGACACAGTAGCAGACCTCCCCCACGACCTCCAGGACCTCTCCGGGTTCCTTCCAGGCGCCAGCTTGTAGACCCGGACGAGATCCTCCGGTCTAAAAGGGGTACCCCTGCAGCGCAGATCATAGTAGTGCCTCTGCCGTACCCCCGCTTGAGTCAGGCGGCTTTGGGCGAAGCTGTGTACTTGCAGCATCCACTGCTGCAGGTCCCACTCATAATCCAGCCCAGCTGGCTGTGCCAACACTCCTCCTGGCGGCGAACCGAATGCCAAATCCACGGGGTGCGCAGCTCCCGGCCCAGCATGAACGAGGCCGGGTTGCACCCGGTGGACTCCTGCACTGCGGTCCGGTACGCCCAGAGGGCAAGGGGGAAGCGGCGGTCCCAGTCCCGCTGGTGCCGCGAAACCAGGGTGGCCAGTTGAGTGGAGAGCGTCCGTTTAAAACGGTCCACCAACCCTTCACTCTGGGGATGCAGCGGGGTGGTCCGCGTTTTCTAAATACCCAGGCGCTGGCACACCCCCGCGAACACCCGGGACTTGAAATTCCGCCCCTGGTTGCTGTGGAGCTCTTCCGGCACCACCAGCCTGACAAACATCCCCTGCAGCAGGGCGTCAGCTACAGTGGACGCGGTCTGATCCAGGAGGGCGTAGGCCTCAGGCCACTTCGTAAAATAATCCATCGCCACCAGGACGTAGCGGCTGCCTGCCTCGGTGTGCGGAAATGGGCCCAGCACGTCCTCCCCCAATCGCTCCATGGGCGCCCCCAACTGATGTTGCTGGAGGGGTGCCCGTGAGCGCCTGGGCTCTCATGGGCAAATCACACATGTCTGGCAGAACTGCTCCATGTCCTGGTGATAGAGACCCCAATAGAAGTGGCCCTGGAGTCACCCCTTGGTTTTCGCTGAGCCGAAGTGCCTTTCGCTGGGCTGGCCGTGCACCACTTGGAGAACCGCCCCGCGGAGCGACCGCAGCACCACAAACTGCCACCTGACCTCACCGCTGGAGAGCACCCGCCACCCCAGGCGCAGCTCACCGTCCCTCACCTCCAAGGCCTCCCACAGTGCGCAGAGCACCTTCATGGACTTGGGGTGAGGGGCATTCTCACCGTTGCGCTTGGTCCCCACATTCCCCCCAGTGGCTGCCCCATCAACCTGCCAGCCAGCACTCCCGTGCCCATACGAGAGGGAGACCCAGCAAAGGTCCCCTCAGAGAGAGCGCGCCAGCGAGAGCGTGAGCCAGAGAGAGCTGTACCAACTGTATAGAAAAATAAAATGCCCTTTTTCATTCAACGAGTGTCTGAATCGCTGTGTCCGTCCTATATAATAATGCCACACTATGTCTTTTATGTGTCGCAAAAAACTGACTTGCCTTAACAAAATATATTTACTAATCCTTTCGCCTGGCAATTGACCTGAGTACCCAACTATCTGAGAAGCCCTCCGTGAAACCAAAAGAACCACAATTGAACGAGTGTTGATAATAAGAGAGAGAAGAGAGAAATAATAAGAGTCCCCGTTACCCCCATTTCAATTTAAATCGCAAGCATGTGTTTAATTAAATGACTTTATTGATTCACAATCTGACAATGCAATGTAAATCGTTATCTTTGTCTTCTGCATAATAATGTTCACCTCTCTGTCCAGGATATTTCATTTTATTGCACTTTGACAGATCACCTTATAATCAGTTGTTGTCAGGATATCCCCCCCTCCAGAAATCCTTTTTTTTTTGTTTTGCTTACAGTGGGGTCAATGTAAACATTACACCTCTGTAATAAAAAGTTCTATACAAATGCAGAGAATCATCATTACATACTGTATCACTATATATGTGCTTGTAACACAAAGTTGATCAGTTATGGCTGATCTTGTATTATCTGCTCAGTAATTATCTATTATTTTATTGATTTAAATATTGTTTTTATTCATTGAGTATGTCAATTATGTTGTTCATTTGTTGTTGCATTTTTATGGAGTACAGTTGTGAATAATAAGCAAAATAATATTTGAGTGGTAGAACTGTCAGTGTGCATTGGCTGCAAAGAAACTAGCAAAGGTTAATTGCACTATGAACAGCATACAGAAATGTAAAATAGTCTTCTTTAGGTGTGAGGGCAAGAGTGGATAGTAGCAGGAATAAACAGCAAATCACAGGAGAACAAAGGGCAGGGCAGGTGAGAAAGAGTATCCGAACAGTGAGAGATCAGTAGGAAGAGGTGTGAAGATGAAATCGGTAAACGAACGCAGTGATTTAAAAAATAGATCGGTCTTCTATTGAGAGTGGGGGGGAAAGTGTAATCTGCCTGATACAACTATTAAGAGTACTATAAGAATTTAATCTTAAAGAAGTCTAAAGAACACTGAACAGCAGACTGTTGCTAGCTTCCAACAAGACAGACCATAGCTTTTCCACTTTTTTGTTTCCCTTTAGTTTCCCTACATGTCATGTAATACACGGCATTGTGGAATATAAGTTTATTTTAAAGGGATCATACAGAAACTAGGAACTAGAGAAATCAAGAAAGGCTTTCTTCAATAGAATTAATGAATGCACATCCTGTTCACTGGGTTATTTAAATCCAGATTGAGCAATCTCCAATACGTTCAGAATTTCACAGCCAGAATCCTGTATTGCTTTTGGATGCCACTTTTAAAGGTGCTATATAAAATAAATCAATATATTTACAGTAACTTAAAGTATATATTTAAAGTAATAATTGAATAATATATGTAAATGTTTTATGATATGCCTATGTTGTGAACGTCTGTAGATTGTATCTTATTTTTAGTTTTTGTTTTGTTTCACGTTAATTTTATAAAGGAGAGTGTCATAGAGAAGACTCCCTTACCCCCATCTTGATTAAAATCGCAAACGTGTGTTTCATAAAATATTTTCATTTTTCACAATCTGACAATGCCAGACAGAATTCACATTCACTGTGCCCAAACGGACTTGCAGATCAGAAAATCAAGGAAGAAAACAATTATCACACCCGGCTTCTCAATGGAATTGCTTTAACTTGCTAATACGTTACTGTAACAGTCCGGGTGCGGCAAGCTTCTAATGTCTGACTTGGGCAAAAGAAACCCGTCTTTCATTGAAAGACAATGAACATATTCAACCCGCACATGAGAATATAATGCTGGCGTGCGGGCGCGGTGGGGTGCTGTACCAGCTGTACAGAAAATTAAAGTGCCCTTTTTCACTCAACAAGTGTCTCAGTCACTGTGTCCCTTCTATATGACAATGCCACAATATTATAAATGCCCCTTAAGCTGGGCAATCAAATTTTTTAATTAAAAAAAATAAAAAATGAGATGTAATGATGTGTTCCTGCTTAACTTAGAAATTGCATGACTTTAAAAGCGATAAAAAAAGGTGACAACTTTTTCTGCACGGAAAACAATTCGGGCACAGAAGGGTTAAAAAGAAAGTCAGACAGGCAGGGGGGATGATAATGATATCAGAGCGCCCTACATTACAAACTCCAAGAGTTTCATTTTGAGCTTAAGACCTTCACATCTGAAGAAGGATTCACAGCCGAAATGTTGCAGTATTGTATTGCAGTAAATGTTTATATCATTATATCTAATTTTTTATTTCTTTTTTAAAAATTAAAAAAATCATTTGCCCAGCCTAAGAGGGGGGGTCTGCTCTCATTGACAGCTGACACTCCTCCATACACTCATGTGAAAAATTAATAACGCCAATGTAAACGTCGTATTTACAATTTGTTGATAATAAAAATGTTACGTTCTCTAAAGTTTTCTCATCAAGTATGAAAATTTACCTAGGGAGCTGTGTAAGCATGCGTAGGCAGCAAAAGATCAGCTAAACTGGGAAGATGCGACACCAAAGATATTATTAATAACCTTTTAAATCTGAAGGGAGATCTAAAGGGATCCACACGATAGAGGTTCCTGCTTATGGAGCGATTCAGAGGGAAAGATGGTGACTATTCGTTGTTATTAAAAAATGACTTAGATTCAAACATGTTGTGATATTTAGAAATATAAAAAAGTCAATTAATTGTCCATAATATTGCTATTTTATTTTTTTAAAGAAATGTTTGTTAAAAGAAAAGTCATGGCGCTAGCTGGATTTGAAAAGCAGACCTCACGCTTATAAGTCAGGTAGTTAAACCATCACACCATTAACACAGTCACATGAGAAGTGGTGAAACAGCTGTACACATATCAATAGATATGTGTATATACTACTGTTTGTGTTACAGTACATGAATATACTTATATCATTATTAATTTCTTTAGGTACGAGATTCCATATTATATTCCCTATTAATCAAATTCTAAAAGTATGCTTGTTTACTCCGGTATCAAGCGTATTCGCAGAAAAGCTTAAAACTATCACTTTTCTCACAAAGTACTGTATACTGTATAAATGTACAGTAACATGGTCAGAAGGAGCAAGGAGCATGTAAAAATGTTTCCGAAATAACCACATGTAAGACTTTGATGTTTAAAATGTTTAGGGAGAAATGAAATACCGGTGTGTTTTTTTTCTTTAAAATACCAAGACCAGCCATATACAGTACAGTTTACATACAGTAATATGTTTATGTTCCTAAATTAATATATTTTATAAGCATGTGAAAGGCATGGTGAATCGGAGAGTCTCAAGAATTACTTTGTATGATTGGAAACAAATGCGTGATCGGATCAATGCTGTGGTGTTACTTTTTGTCAATGAAAAAATAAAGTCTTTTCATTTACAAAGACGGTTACAAAGAATGTGGACCAGGGTAATACTTTGAGTTTACAGCTTGTCCAAGGTCATTCATTATTAATACTATTAGTAATATCTTCGGTAAAGACTTTGATGGCGACAGCTCAAACGCTGTACATGAGAGGTTAAGCTTTATTTGCTCCACCTGGAGGTAATTCCGGATACTATTATCTTACTTGCGGTATTATGCGGTATTACATGTTAACCCGCGTTATGATGTGTTATACCGCGACACTCCCACCGCTCATATACCACATAACCCGCTCGTTTTGAATGGCTGCATCTGTAATTCCATATGTAGTTATAGTTACTTTTATATGAGTGGAGGGGTTTTGTGCATTTACCTGGACAATTATTAATTGTAACAGTAAGTCACAAAATGATTATTTTATGGCTATTAGAAAACCAACCTTGCAGGATAACTCAGCAACGCAATCACACGGATACTAATACATGACAATACATTTATTAATACATAAAATGTGCATATAAACATAACAGATCTTAAGAGTGAGGGTTAGCAGAATACAAAAGGTATATATTCAATCATGAAGAGTTACAAACCAAGAGGGACATACATTCAGTATACCATTCATTTATACCATTTCCTAAATGAACTTAGATTACACCCTCTTACATTAGATACTCGCAAGCAAGTACGTCACTTATAGGAATTAAATTGATATCTACTCAGGTTGAGGTAACAATTGAATTCTCGAGCCGTAATGCAGAATGTTGAATACTAATCCAATCTGTGTGGATTCAGATCTCCCGCGGACACAAAGAAACAGTGGCAGGCTGTTGCTATGTCCAATCGTTGTCCTCTGGCCTGGTGCCAGGCAGTGCTGGTTCGGCGTGGAGGTGTGAGAGAAGGAGGGAGAGATTTCTGCTGCAGCACGCTAGCAGTGAGCTCTCTGAAGACTGGCTAGTGAGTTCTGGCTTTACTAGCAGAGTTTGTGCAGATGGAAATTGACTGCGGGTCCAAGCAGGTCACACTCTTTAGACGGGAAGAAGACCGGTTCGTTCCCGATGTAGCACTAGTCCTGAATACTGATATTCAGCTGTTGACAGTTCCGACCGTAGTTCACTTGTTGATCAGGTGAGTGGTCGCGGTGCGTTCACGAGGCTTGCTGCTGGACAAACCACAGGCGGATCCTTTGGTTACACGCGACAACCGTTTTCAACTCTTAGAACAAAGGAAAGTCCTGGCACTCAGACACACTGACCATTACGTGATTGTCCGAGATGAGTTTGAGAATGTCCTGGAGGAGCCCTTTCCTGGGCTTTGAAGGAGCCTCTCTCTGGCCTTGTGCTTCCTGTTTTATCTGGAGGAACTATGGTCGTTCATTGGTTTAAAGTTACGCGGTCAGTCGAGACCCATGTGGGGTTACCCTGCCCTACCAGTTCCTGATTGGCTGATCGAGGTGGATGATGAGTAACAATGCACTCTGACCTTAGGGTTTTAAACCTAAACAAAATACAAGCAGTTTGAATATTGTTAATAGTGATCGGATACATTATTATAGTTTGGTTTCAGTGGTGTTTTTAATATCACCTATTCTCAATGATAATAATATATCATTTTTTGTTTTAAGACTTGTTGTAAAGGCTTGTCTTGATTTGCCCCACTGGAATGCAGTATTTTGAACTGAATTGAAATAAACCCTCTGGTGTAATCATTTCAGTGCATTAAAAAATCTGTTCATAACACAACAGTATCTGTTGTTTGGGGGGAGAATACTTATTAAGGCACAGTAGCACTCATTCAGCTTGGGTTATTACAGTTTAATTTAAGACTTTTCATATTATGTAGGGTCACACCTCTTATTGTATCTATTTTTATAGAACTCTTGGATGCTGCAATCCACCAGAATTCCAACATAATGGATATTAAATTTCTACAAAAATCACATTCTACACACCATAAAATTAATTTATAGGATGATTATATTTTACTGCACCTAAAAGAATTACAAATATCACTACCACAGATGCTCCAATGCAGAGAGGAGGGCAATTTGTTTTTATAGCAGTAGTTGGTGCAGAGTTGAAAAGAAAACATGACAACAACAATACACATACATATTTGCATAGAAAAATCAAGTGTTAAGTAAAATTATGAATAGAGGTATGCATGAGAACTTAAATCTATTAGTTTTGGAACTGGGAAGTTAATAGCTGCATTCTGATGGGAGTAATTGGAATTCATCAAACAAGGGGTGTAAAGGATATTCATAGATTTTGCTTTACGCAAAACACATGATAACTCATTGATTGATGACTCACAACTTATTGATAAACTCAGTGACATTTTAGGATTTAAAAAAATATGGTTTAAATTGGATGTTATGTTATGAACTAAAACACTATTGCAAAAGAAAAACTAAATTTTAGATCGACTCCTAGCAGTCCGCGCAGGTTTAGTAATGTCACTGACATTAGGTATTCGGGAATGCAAATATCTATTCCAAAGTCAAAATGGAGAAAAATAATGTACAGATGCAGCCATTCAAAATGCACGGTACATCCCCGTACCACACGCAATTACCCACAGTGCACTGTGGGCATTGGTTGCTAGTGAAAAGATTTAATAATTTAATCTCTTTACTGTGCATGTTTCAATCCACTAATATTGAATATTTATATGGAATTTTACAACTAAAAATAAATTTTAGTAGCTGATATAAAAAGAAAAGGAGCATAACGCGTCTGAAGGTCATAAATGATATTAATTTAGGAACATAAACACATTATGTAAACTGTATATGGCTGGTATTCGTAGTTTAAATAAAAATGCACACCAGTATTCCACTTTCTTCCTAAACATTTTAAGCATCAAAGTCTTTCATTTGGTTACATGTGGTTAATAACGAAATAATTATATTCATATACTGTAGCTCAAATTATCACAGTAGTACACTTTCTTTGGATATGTCTGCTTCAGTTTCACTCTTTTCCCTGTGATTATGTCTGTGGCGTAATGGCTTTGTGCCTTGTATGCCTTAGGGTAGGGGTGTGAACCCAGCTGTCAACAGGAGGTTTCTTTTAACAAATAAAAATTTACTTGAAAAACTAAAATAGCAAATATTATGGACACCATATTGACATTTTTTATATTTCTAAATATTACATGTTTGAAGCTAAGTCATTTATTAATAACAACAAATAATTTCAAACTGCTACTACTGTTGTTATTACTGATAATAAATATTATCGACACTATATTGAATTTGTTGGTATTTCTAAATATCACAAAACATTCAAAGTTAAGTGATTAAATAATTACCATTTTCCATGAATACTTGCGCTTATCACAGTAAAAGAAACTCATACTTTTTATAATTTAATTATTAGGGAATTTAATATGGAATCATTTATCTTAAGAAATTAATATCGATATTAATTTAAGGATCTAAATATATGTATTTATATAACTGGTAGTATAACTGTATTCCACTTTCATTGTAAACACGTTTTATTTTTAATTTGACTTATTCACACATGATGAATTGTGAGAGAGTAATAGCTGGAGACAAGATGGAGGTTGCTTGTCAAAACAACATTGCCCAGAATGCAGTGGGAAATAATGTACCACCCTCAGTCACCTGACCAGCAAGCCAGAATTACGTATTATCCCTACGTCTGCGAAACACCTGATCCTGTATTGTTCATACCTGAAACTGAGTCACCTCTTGACTGAGAAAACTTTAAAGAACTTTACATTTTTATTTTCAACAAATTGTAAATATGAAGTTTACTTTGGCGTTTTACTCCTGATGGTAACTGTAACAAATCATGACATTCTCATCCAATCTAAGGTTTGATGTTTTTTTTTTATTTTGAATCCATGATCTTGACATGCAGGTGTGAAGAAGAGTTAACAGCTTCAGATTTAAAAGGTTATTAATAATGTCTTCAGTGTCACATTAACATTGGAATGTTCTTCCAAGTGTAAAAAGAGGTGATACACAACGTGTCTCCTCTATAAATTTTCATATTACAGACCATCCAAGGTCATTTATTCTGAATAATATCTTCCATATTGCATTAAAATTGGAATGCTTTTACAAGTGTAAACAGGTAACAGTTTCACTCCTCCCCCTTCCCTCTGCCTGTCTGATCTCTTCCCATTTTTAACAATTCTGTGCCCAAATTGCAACGGGTGAGAAAGAGCAGGAAGAGACAGAAAATTGTGAATCCTTTTTTTTAAAGTCAGAAGGCTTCAATTGATGCATAAAAAATATAGCATAATGCCTTCTCGCGTTATGATGTCACTTGCGCCTGGGATCCACTTTAGTTTCCCGGAGATTGTTAATAAACGATATTAAATTAGGAACATAAACAAATTATGTAAACTGTATATGGCTGGTATCGGTAGTTTAAAGAAAAAATACACATCAGTATTCCACTTTCTTCCTAAACATTTTAAGTAACATTTTAATTTTAAGTCTTACATGTGGTTATTTTGGAAACTTTTTTACATGCTCCTTCTGACTATATTAAGTTTATATACTTTGAAAAAAGTTACAATGTTTTAACTTTTTTCTGCGAATACGCTCATTATCGCAGTAAACAAAAGCATACTTTTTAGAATTTGATTAATAGGAAATATAATATGGAATCGCATATCTAAAGAAATCAATAACCATATAATTATATTCATATACTGTAGTTCAAATCCTGCTAAAACTTAGACACAAGAAGAGTATTATTGGACAATGTTGTGAGGCTCTGGCGGAATTTCTCTGTAAACTGCAGTTATAGAGGAGACACGTTGTGTATTGCCTCTTTTTACACTTGGAAAAAGGAACATTCCAATGTTAATGTGACACGGAAGATATTATTAATAATTTAGCACTTTCAGGCTCACGTGGGTATGTGCCTTACCAGCTGGGGGATCGAACTAGCCCATGTTGTAACAGAAAGAATAGGGTTCTGGATCCCGAGATGAAGTTAAACAGATGAGTTTATTGCATGCAAGGAAGAATAAAGCCGAAGTCCTGTTTCCCGCAAGAAACAACAAAACCGAAATATTGTTCAAAGTGCTGGTACAAACTTTAGGTTTATATATCCTTTTCTTTCCGCTTCTGATGTCATTTGTTATTATGGTAAAGGGGGGAGGTCACGTGTTTTGCCAGTTTACAGTTTTTTGGCCAAATGGTCAGGGATTAAGTCCCCAGGGGGTTCCCTAGCTCTCCTAGCTCGCATCTGGAATCCTTATCAGTTTTCCCTTTCCTGCCATAAACTCCTGTTGCTTAGAAGTCTAATCTTCAAGAAGAAAGGCCTTAATTTAACCCCTATCTTTACTTTTACTTCACCCGTCACCCAACAGGGAACCAGCCAGTTGAGCTGCAGTGAGTTCTGCCCTCACCCCCCAACGGATCAGGTCCCTGCTATTCACATGAAAGGCAGTGACATCACTGTGCAGCAAGCCGGCTCGCACAATACCTGTAATGTCAGCCAATCGGCGTATGCGTTACTGAAGCTGCAAGTTAGCTTTTGTCACTAATAATACCACTAAATAAAGAAATAAATAGAAATTCCTACATTACAAACTCCAAGTGTTTCATTTTGTCTATTGCTACAATATCGACAGCAGTGTAGTTACAAGGAACATGTCAAAATGTTTCCAAAATAACCAAAATTTAATGATTTGAGGGTTTTGATAATAATAGAGAAATAATAATAATTGCTTACACTTGTAGTGTTTCATAGCCGTTCAGGGACGCCAAATATGTAATGTAGTGGCTCTCTGAAGGCACCAGTTCTGTAGGGTTTGGGCATTTACTGAGACAATTATTAATTGTAGCAGTAAATCACAAAGTTGATTCTTTTGATGGCTTTAGAATCCAACCATGCGACATAACTCAAACAACGCGCACACACAGGTACTAATACACGAGGATACATTTATTAATACATAGAATATGCATATAAACCTAACAGATCTTATCGAGAGGGTTATCAGAATACAAAAGGTATATATTCAATCAGTTACGAAGTGTTACACATCAAGAGGACATACGTTCAGTATATCATTCATTAAGACCGTTTCGTAAATGAACTTGGTTACAACTTCTACATTAGATACTCAAAACAAGTACATAACTCTTAGGAATTAAATTGATATCAACTGGTTGGGATAACAATTGAATTCTCGAGCTGTAATGCATTGAAGTTGAATACTCATCCAATTTCTGAGGATTCAGATCTCCTGCGGGCACAAAGAAACAGTTGCAGGCTGTTGCTGTCCAATCCGCGCTCTCTGGCTCGGTGCCAGGTTGTGCTGTGCGGCTTGCGACGGTGCGCTGCTGATGCTCACTGACCGGCTAGTTAGTGTTGGCTTTAACTAGCAAAGTTTGTGCACAGGAGAAAAGATGACTGTGGGTCCCAGCAAGTCAGGAAGAGGACCGGTTCGTTCCTGATGAAGCGCTAGTTCTGAATAGTGATTCAGCTGTCCACAGTTCCGACCTGTTCACGAGGCCTGCTGCTGGTTACTCTCTGGCAACCTCCACTCTAGACTCTTAGAACAAAGGAAAGTTCTGGCACTCGGACACCCTGGCCGTTCCGTGGTTGTCCGGGCTGAGTCTCGGGATGGTCAGGAGGCGCGCTGCGAGAATGTCCTGCCCTTGGGAGCCTTCTGCTCCTGGGCCGTCCTGCCCTGGAATTCTCCTTTGAATTCCCTTTAGAACAGTCCACAGAATCCTCTCCAGAATCTTACTGAATCTCCCGAATCTGAATCTCGTTGAATCTGAATCTCCAGGCCTGTGTTGCCTGTTTTTACCTGGAGGAACTTCAGCTCGTTGATTGGCTGAAAGTTCCATGGGCATCAGAGTCCCACGTGGGTTACTCGGCCCTACCAGTCCCTGATTGGTTGATCACAGTGAGATATGAGTCACTTAGTCCTGACACTTAGTAATGCAGTCCAGATGTCCAACTGGCACTCCCTAGACAGATAGGCGCCAATGGATGACCATTGATCATGATAGCCAGACTTAGCTAAATGCATCCCCCTTTGGGAGCTGTCCTAGGAAACCTTAAATCACCCTGCACTAATGGTCTCTCTGTGGCTGCACCACAGAGATGAACAGAGAAATGGGGCCTCATTTGGGAAGCTCAGAAACACTTAATTCTGCCTTATTATTAAGCCTCGCCGCTACACACTTATATAGTGTTTTTTCTGGGCACTCCACTCAAAGTGCTTTACAGGTAATGGGGACTCCCCTCCACCACCACCAATGTGCAGCATCCGCCTAGATGATGCGACGGCAGCCGTAGTGCACCAGAACACTCACCACACATCAGCTATCAGTGCAGAGGAGACCAGAGTAATGAAGCCAATTCATAGATGGGGATTATTAGGAGGCCATGATTGGTAAATGATATTTGGCCAGGACGCCAGGGTTACACCCCTACTCTTTTCGAGAAACGCCCTGGGATCTTTAATGACCACACAGAGTCAGGACCTCAGTTTTACATCTCATCAGAAGGACGGTGCCTGTTTACAGTAAAGTGTCCCCATCACTATACTGGGGTATTAGGACCCACATGGATCGCAGGGTGAGCACCCCTTGCTGGCCCCACTAACACCTCTTCCAGCAGCAACCTTAGTTCTTCCCAGGAGGTCTCCCATCCAGGTACTGACCAGGCTCACACCTGCTTAGCTTCAGTGGCCTGCCAGTTGTGATTTGCAGAGTGATATGGCTGCTGGCTTAATCATACCACTGACCATGTGTTGCTTCATGCTATTCATGTTTACCCAACCGAAAGAAGGACAACTAATACGACACAAAAAGACTTTAATTTTTCATTGACAAAAAGTAACGCCACACTCTCTTGATTAAACAGATTGTTTTGTTTCTGCACATACTGTTAATCCAAAGGAAAAGAGCGCCTCTTTCTTTGAAGCATTTCATTGATCCGATCACGTATTCGTTTCCAATCATACAAAGTAAGTTTTGAGAATCTCCGATTCACCATCCCGATAATGGTTTCCCGGAGATTGCAAGGCAAGGCCCTTTTGCCTCTGGACGGATGTGGTCCACTCCCAGTAAATTTCAAAAGCCACAGGATTTCGAAACAGAAGAGTGCTGTAGCGGTCTGCTCTGGCTTTCCCATCTATGCTAATGCACTGCATGTACAATCCCTCCTCCTTCTCTTGACTGATGGGCAAAACTTGGATATCTGGGAAAACTGTACATTGCATTGGCATCTGAGAATTCTGCTGTGTAGATGGTGCTTCCTGAGGGGATATAGACAGTGGGGACAGCACCAGCCAATCCCTGGGCGGTGGTGAGCAGAGAGGCCGGGATGGAGTGTCCTGAGGCGGTGTGTGCTCTGCTGGGGGCAGAGGGCTGTGTGGAGATACGCATTCCACCAGGTACAGCAACCTGCAAGGCGGGGAGAGGCACTTATCAGGAGATGAAGGTCTCTTCGGAGACAGCTGACCTAGTGTTTGACTGCCGGAACATACTGTCTCCGGCTTCTGCATCTTTAGGAGGGTCTCCAGCCTCCCAATCCTCCCCAGCAATGAGTCGTACAGCTCCTACTGCTGCCGAAAAGTCTTCACACAGGTTGGCACCCTGGCCAGTGGCCGAGAGCAGAGACCCACAGCCTGTGGCAAAATAACAGAATACATGTAAGAAATAACGTCACACAGTAGTATTCAGCAGTTGCGAACCAGGTGTCAAAATTAACTTTTCTTTTCATCCATCTTACCGCTTTCTTTTTTACTGTCCTGGTAAACTTTGAAGATTGTTTCGAATGTGTGGTGTTTTCCTGTAGAACAGGCTGAGAAGAAATATCTATAAGAATGTATAATTCAATACAGCAATAATACCTTGTATTATGCACTATAATTGGGTATTTCAGATGAAGCCCCCTGTATTTGCTTACCCTTCGCACTTTGCAAGCCGAGGCAGCTGAAGCACCACGTCTCTTCCCGTAAAAAGTCTAACCCTAACCTTAACCCTCTAGGAACCAGTAGTAAAAACTGAAGTTTTTCCATAATGTTATGTAATTTGGGGAACAAATACAGACAGAAGTGATACAGACCCCGCCAGGAAAGCGCCCTATGGGTTTTATTGGAATTAGTGTTCCTAAGCTAATAAACATCTGTAAACATTTGTTATCTGTTTTTATACCTGACTCCACCCTGAATGATGTTAACCTGTGCTCCCTAGCAGACAAATTGAACAAGTAGTGCTGGTAGCTACTGCCTGCTGTGGGGAATGCCATGTAAACTTGTACATTGAGAAACTTGTGTGTTGTACAGTATGTGTACGTTGTTTTCATTGAAATTATGCCAGAGTATAAAGAATTCGCTTTCATCTAACTATACCACCCAATCAGGTATATACTTGGGGAAGTTGGGGATTATAATTATTTATTTTACTTAATAACTAGTTCTCTCTCAATTCCTGCTATTCATCATATTCATAACGTAACACGTCACAACGTTTCATAATGTAACAATATATTTAAATTCTAATGTTGTTATTCACTGTTATATTGTTGAGATTTGCACTGCTGATTTACAAAACAGTGGCGTAAATAATTGACAATCTGATTAAGGCAGTCTACAAGAGCTGTTGTAATAGCTGATGTATGAATTTCTGTGGAAATTTCTCCAATGAATTATTTAACTCAGCAACTTTCCTTACTCTTTTTGACATTGAGGGTTCAAAAATTATTTCCCTTATTTCACTAGTTTGCTTTTACTGTGTAAATAATTTACTAACTATCCTGCTAGAATAACGGAAAATTACTAACTGCAATTTACAGTAAGTGTGAGCTGGCTGCGCGCCCGGAACGTGAAGGGCAAAGCCAGCCTCCGGCAGCCTGACCAGAACTGAGAGTGCCTGATATCTGCTTAAGCCATGATTAAACAATAATCAAAGGAACCCAAGAATATTCTTACAATTCTTACAGTTTATCACGTACAGATGCAGCCATTCAAAGTTCGCAGGTATTTTCAAAGTAGAACAGGGCAAGGCTTCCAATGAAAGACACTCCACCTTCTCCCCACGGACACATGTCTTCTTAGAAAAACAGATTCACAACGCGAAGCCTTCTTCTTCTGTCAGTCTTCTGTGTAAAAAAAAAATCAGTTTGAACACCATGGGTGCTGTTTTTAAGACACTGCTGAGTAAAGTATAGGAATTGTACTGCTGTCAGCAGTATCGTGTATATAGTTGACCCTTACCTGAATGAAAACAGGTCATAAAGAAAGGGTTTCAGAAATCAAACAAAGCTTTATTCCTGTGCTTACAGTCTGAGTAATTGGAGACTATGCTGTTATGCTTCCTATGGTGATATACAGGTTCTTCGCATGAAGCCGTATTGAGCAGTATTTCTCGTGTTGTGAGCGTGTGTACACAGCGATCCCCTTGGGTTCCAGTTAGTGCGACATTATGCATCGATGAAAAACCGGAGGTTTAAAAAAAGAGAATTAACTCACTAATAGTTTTATGTGCAAGCTCTGAACATGTTCACAAGCCGAGGTCTTTAAAATACATTTGGTTTAAAGGCTTTCTGTGTTTCCCTTCTGAAGATATGATCAAAAGAATATTCGAGCGTGTAAAAAAAATGGCTTAAAAATGACATAATGAAGGCTGTGAAAACAGTCAGAATGTACTTATCACAGCAAGTGTTTTCGTAACTCTAGGAGGTTTCGTGAAAAAGCTACAGGCATGCCAAAATCATTTTCGAACTTCAAGCTAACTATCCCAGTGTGGGCACCGCATTGTTATCTCAATCACCTGCTAATTCGTTTTACACCATGGGAAGACAGGAGAATGTGATTGTACTGTATCTGTACGGAATGTGTGTTGCATTTTCAAAATTAAATGCAACTTTTTTGTATAAATGACACTTTTCTTAAATTTAATTAAAAAATAAAAATAATTACACTCTAATCTTTCCACGTTTGACCCCATAAGGAAGTAGTATATGCTTCTGCTTTGCTTAACGATGGTATGAAAAATAAATCTAAATACTGAGAAAGCTATGCTTAAAGTGAATTAAGTGACTTAGAATGCAAAGATAACGATTTACATTGCATTGTCAGATTGTGAATCAATAAAGGCATTTAATTAAACGCGCGTTTGCGATTTTAATCAAAATGTGGAAAATGGGGTTAGACCATTAGACATGCAATACACTTCCTCGTGATCATCTTGGAATCGTTGAGTAAGCTGCAAGTTTTTTTATACATAGAATTCAGAAATACAATTGAGAATAATTTTGTGGTGTATGCATAGATTCAACTTTTCTAAAATGTATAACAAAATTAAAGACGATCCGTAATCTGTAATCTTTCCACGTGTAATGTCATTAGAAAGTACAATAAGTTCCTGCTTTGTCTAACGATGGTATCAAAAAAGAAACCTGTGCTTAATGATAATTAAGGGACTTAGAAGCCAAAGAAAATTATTTACGTTGTTTAATTTTTAACACTAAGTTATGAACACAGATGCAATTGGTGCTTTACAGCCATTGTCCAATACTGAGCTCCTGCACTTCCTCCTTCCCGGTTCTACCTCCCCATCTGATACAGCACAGTAGGTGGCACACTGTTTTCAGAGCCTCTGATTGGGGAAAAAAGACCTGCTGATCTGTGCTACATACCAGGAAGACAACAGAATATGATTTTTTTCTATTCGAAATGTGTGTTGTTTTTATGAAATTCATGTATCTTAAATGTTTAATTAAGAAGTAAAAACCTCACAGCTTACACGGCGATTCTAAGATTCTAAGAAAACATGTGTCCGTGGGGGGAAGGTGGAGGGTCTTTCATTGGAAGACTTGTCCTGTTCTACTTTGAAAATACCTGTGAAACTGGTTTGTTTACAAACAGTATAGACACAGAGACTCAGACTCAGAGGCACAGCCAGCACTCCCAGAGAGAGAGAGATGCGAAAACCACACAGCGCCAGGCGAATGCACAACATTAATGTAGGGCTTTTGGGCTCATGTAGATTTGCGGCCTACACCCTGCGATACCGCTGTGTACATACAGTATGAACATATTGTGATATTTAGAACTGTCAATATAATGCCAATAATATTTGCTATTTTAGTTTTTCAAAGAAATGTTTGTTAAAAGAAAACTCATGGTAACAGGTAGGTTTGAACACCCGACCTCAGGGTTATAAGTCACTTAAGCTATCATGCCACCAAGGCAAGTCATGTGACAACAACAGAAACAGCCATAAACATATCAATGGAAAGTTTTATACTACTGTTTGTGCAACAGTATATGAATATAGGAACAAGTAATAGGTTTATTCCATGCTGAAAAAAAGAAGAAAGAGAACGTTTCGGCCGTGGAGCCTTCTTCAGGTGTGAGGATATGAATATAGTTATACTGTTATTAATTTATTTAGATACGCAAATCCATATTATATTCCCTATTAATCCAACTCTAAAAGTATGCTTTTGTTTACTCCGATAACGAGCATATTCGCAGAAAAGGTTAAAACAATCACTTTTCACAAAGTATATAAATGTACAATAATATGGTCAGAAGGAGCACGTAAAAACGTTTTCGAAATAACCACAAGCGCAAGACTTTGATGCTTAAAATGTTTAGGGAGAAATGGAATACTGGTGTGTATTTTTTCTTTAAACTACCAAGACCAGCCATATACAGTACAGTTTATATACAGTAATATGTTTATGTTCCTAAATTAATATCTTTTATGAGCATGTGAAAGGCATGGTGAATCGGAGATTCTCAAGACTTACTTTGTATGATTGGAAATGAATGCGTGATAGGATTAACGAAATGCTGTGGTGTTACTTTTTGTCAATGAAAAAATAAAGTTGTTTCCTTTACAAAGAATGTGGACCATGGTAATACTTATCAGAGTTTACAGCTTGTCCAAGGTCATTCATTATTAATACTATTAGTAATATCTTCGTTAAAGACTTTGATGCTTAAAATATTTCTGCAGAATTAAAATATTTATGATAAAGGTGGTAAGTTGTGTACTTTTGTCCAACTGAGCAATCTTGCTTTCATAAAATATGCCAACTTTTTTAATGTAACATGCTCTAATACACAGTTTAAATTTAAAAGTCTAAAGAGTATACAACTTAAATTCTTAATTGAATAAAGATTGTCCCTCAGATGTGATCGGGATTCGAAACCTGGTGTTTTCTGGTGACAGCTCAAATGCTGTACATAGAGGTTAAATTTTATTAGCTCCACTTGGCAGTTTTACAAGGTGATTCAGGATACTATTAACATAATCTAATCTGCATACAGTAGAGTGCGGTAGGACATGAAATGACACGTTATGACGTGTTTGAATGCGACATGCCCACCGTGTTGTATCGCAGCGTATCTCGCTCGTTTTGAATGGCTGCATCTTTATACGGCATGAAATTGTACTGAAACTGTTGTGGGTGGGTTTTCTGTTTTTGATTTTGTATAAAAAGCTTCCTTTTGTAACAATGAGTTGAGTCAGTGCTTCATTGGCTTTGGTTCCCATGTGTATACTGTACGTAATAAAGGAAATACCTGCTTCATACAAGCTCGGATCGTGTCTCCTTTTGTTGGACACAACAACATTACGCAGTCTTACAGTTCAGACTAAACAAAAGTGTATCATGCTGTAAATAGCAATGTTACATGTCTGGAGCATCAAATATATAGTTTGTGTCAATATATTTGGCTCAGGTTCCTAATTAAAAACTATATTTTGTACTTGCTGAAGCATACACTTCCTGTTTCCTTATTACTTATAATTATTCAAATTGGTTTAGAAATATAATATAAAGAAATGCTACACAATCCAAAAGTAATATACATATTCTATTGTCTTTTGTCACCCTATATCCTAGCTAGGAATTGTGATATGTTTCTCACCTTGTTCTTTAAGCTTCATTCCCTTGATTAAGTTCAGAGATAACAGGGGATTGCGAGACAGGTTTAACCGGGTCGGGCAGGCGTCTCCAGAACAGGGTAAGAATAAACAATGCATGATTACACCTGGCCATCTCCATACGGTCTGTTTTTTTAACCATCCCCAAGCCTTTAGCTCTGTCCACACCCAAGACAAAAACTTTACAGAAATCTGTAAAAGACATCTACAGAAAAAAAAACTGGAGGAAACAGTTTGGACGTTCTGATAATGTTATCATATGTTAAGTTATACCATTGCCTCACATAATTAAATGTATTCAATTTATCAGTTTTTCTTTGCCAGGCATCTTCTCAGGTTTTTGCAGCAGCTATGGCATCATGCCTCACTCTTATAGAACATTTATTCTCCTCATGGTATTCCTTAAGGAGCAATAATTCATCACCACTGAAATAAGATGCACATTGTTTCACCGTGGTTTTGTCTTTGTGAATGAAGAATTTGATGCTCTCCTCTCCTGTCTTTTGAAGTGTGGAATACATGTAGAGTTAGTCAGATTGTCTAAACTTGATTTGCTTTAACAAATTTAAATCAATTTTGACATTGTGAAAATGGAGCAAGCCTGAATCGCTTACTGGATTAATTCAATCTGGTCAACTTGAGAAAAGCCTAAAGTAGTTAAACCTCCTGCATGAAATAGCCCCCTGATGAATTATTCTGGTAAGTCATAATAAAGGACAAACATTCAACAGCTCAGAGAACACAGGATACAAATGCAGATAGAAAGGGATAGGGGAAGTGTCACTAGGAGAGCTAGAGCGGTGCCCAAGTGAGTTCTTTTAAAATAAAATGATGGCTCATCTGCAATAGCACTCAGGTGCAAAAGTGTTTTTTTTTTTGGCAGTGTTCCCCACAAACCAACAAAACAATTATATTTATTGCAAAACGTGACAAAATGAATTACAAAATACACCAAAAAAGTCTCAGAGTTATAAGTCAGAAGTCCCACCACACTTAGGTCCTATCAGCTAACTCCCCCCTGGCCTAACTAAGGAGCCTCCTCAATAGGTATAGCCCTGCCCCCTCGGACCCTATACCACTGTCCCACTGCATATCTCATGATAAACTTATCATTTCCCTCCATAACAATCCATTCATATTTTTGAACAATAGAATATACAGAAAGTACAAATAAAACCAAAGAAACATGAACAAAACATGTTAATCTTTTAACTGTATTTGTAAAAATGGTACTTCCTATACTGGAAAATGTGTGCATGCACCACTCAGCATTGACACCACAGTGCCAAGCTAAGAACAGTGTTCAGGTGTTTAGGTGTGGGGCCACCACATCTGGACGTCAGATTTTCCAGGATGCACGGCAGTAAACCACAACACAGAAAAAGGAAGACAGAGACAGAGCGCTCTATTACACAGATAGGTACAAATACACATAAAACATAATGTTATCCTTGAGTGTGAGCATGTGTGTGAGTTCTCTAAGAATAACAGGAACTGATTTAGATGTAAAAAAAGGTTATGTTTTGCATGTATGAAATGGGAAACTGCTAGCTGAGCCCGAAGTGTGTATCCTCGCAAGCTAGCTAGACAGCCAAATAGATGTATGAACCCATGTGTAATTTAAGTGGGATGACGTGTGTAGTGTAATGTACTGTACACGGATGGAAGGAAGGAAACTAAAGGGAGAAAAATGAGAAGATGAGAGAAGAAAGAACACTGTCACCCTCCTCTTCTTCTAAGCTTGTGCCATGGACCTTGTAGGAGGACTTTGTTCTCATCAGTCTTGGAAACCAGATTCTGCTTAAGTAATTTAAACCTTATTTTAGAAAGTTTGCTGTCTGATTTGGGGAAGTTGTGATTTCCTGTATTGTGGAATCCTTAGACTAAGAACATTCTATCACAGTTTGTGATATGTTTTTAAAATAAGGAGATTGATTCCCATTCACTTTTTGACATTCATGTTATAGGAATGAAGATTTAATTCTGAGTCATCTTCTTTTATGAGGATTTCTCTTTGTGGTCTGTTTAAGTGTTGCATGGTGTTTCAAGTTAGAATGCTAGCATCCTGAGTTTATGTATATGTAGAATGTAGCCCTCTTAAATGCATATACCTGTTTACATGTGTTTAGATGTAAATGGTGTATGTGTTATTGTACTATCTATATTGCCTGTTTTGTATATTCTGACTCTTGATTTACAATTCTTTCATCGGAGTTGTGTCAGAGAATATAACAAATGCAAGTGCCTGATATTGTTACCTACTCCTTGGGTACATTTTTATTTAACTGTTCTTTCCAATCGTTTTGTAACAATATTGTAACATATTGTAATATTGCAATATTGTAACAATATTGTTACAAAAGGGGGGGTTATGAAAATAATGGAAATAAGGAAATGTCCAAGCAGATTAGTCAATAATAAAATAAATATTCATAACCCCCAACTTGTAAGTGATTTCTGCCAGAATATACAGATGCAGCCATTCAAAGTGCGCGTTACAGACACGTACCGCAGGTGGCGTCGCGCATTGTGATGCAAGATGACGCTCGGTACTGCGGTACATGATTGGTTGACCGACAGGGGCACTCGTGGTCTGTTGGTCTGTCGTAGAAAGACTTACAGTAAACGTCTTTGCTGTGCCCGTTGTAGATACTGAATTTTACCACTGAAGGGAAATCTTAGTAGCTGAGCATAAAAAGAATAGGAGCATACTGTAACGCGTGTGAAGGCCATAAACGATATTAATTTTGGAACATAAACATACAGTATATGGCTGGTCTTGGTACTTTAAAGAAAAAATACACACCAGTATTCCATTTCTCCCTAAACATTTTAAGCATCGAAGTCTTTAACTAAAGAGATACCGGAGTCAACAAGCATACTTTTAGAATTTGATTAAAAGGGAATATAATATGGAATCGCGTATCTAACGAAATTAATAACGATATAATTATATTCATGTACCGCAACACAAGAATAGTACACGCTGTACATTGTCTGTCGATAATGTTTCTGTAGTGCTTTTTCAGCACTCTGCATGTGACTGGGTTAGGTTCCTGACTCCCATGTCACACGGTCTGTGATCAAATCCCATGGAACTATGACTTTATTTTTTAACAAACATTTCTTTGAAAAAATGAAACGTTTCCCTTGGTCAGAGATTAAATAAAACCTCACTCGCACCAAACAAATTTATATTTCTAAATATCACAACATGATCGGATTTAAGTCTTTTTAATAACAATGAATAGTCACCTATGCGTTACAAAATAAACATTTATATTGTTTTGAATCGCGTTTTGGTTTAAATCGTAAACGCGTGTTTAAATATATGTGTTTAAAGGCGATATATAAAAGCGCTGATTCTTATGGAATGTGTTCCGCTGGGGATTCAAAAAAATTATTTTTTTTAATCGCGTATCTAAGGAAAATAGCAGTATAACTTTGTTCATGCACATCATTATACAATATCTCATTTTGTATTTCTATAAAAAAAATTGTTTGCCCAGCCACTATTGTTGTTATTGTTTTTATCCTGTAAAGCGCTTTGAGGAGCACAGCTTTCTCACCACTTAGATTACGTTTTGAAACCATCCTTACACAAAGCAGAAACTGATTGTATTTTCCAATGACATACTGTAAAAGTGCAAAGATTACAGATTTTAATCGTCTTTTTTCTGAACCAGGGAAAATCTGATCATGTTTCTCTATAACAATAATAAAAAACTTTATTTTACATATCACCTTTAAAAGTGGCATCTCAAAACAATACAGTAGATGTAAACCACAGATTACAAGGTAAATATCCTTAATCGTTTATTAAATTTAATCGTCTTTTTTCTTAACTGGTTTCACAGCGAAAGACACCTCCCCCCCCTTAAAAACCCAGTAAGTACAGTGCTAGTTAAGAATGGCTAGGCTCCTCAATGAAATCGCTTTAACATGCTAATACGTTGGTGTAACAGTCCGGGCGTGGCAAGCTTCTAATTTCAACCCGACCACGGCGAAAGGAACCCTTCTTTCATTTGAAGACAATGAACATATTTTAGCTCTGAATGAATTAATAGCAAACATGGTTTACATAAAAGACATTTTTCCAAGAAAGTTTAGCCTTTGTCACTAATGAAACCACTAAATAAAGACATAAATATAAAAATCTTAAGATTTTTAAAATACATGACTTTGCTAAAATTTATTTGAAAATAAAAACGATTACAAACACCAGGGGAGAGAGAGAATAGGGGAGGGATGTTGGTTTTGCATAAGGGGCGGGGCTATGGAAATAAGATCTGTTTGGGAATGTGGAGTTACATGTTCTGGCTGTTTGTGAATTATCATTATTGAGTATGGAGTGTTGAGGTATTGATTTTGTGTAATGCTTTATGCTGAAAATTGATGTGGATTTTGTTTATGATAAAGAGGATAAACTGGGATGGGAGGAGGGTTTGGTTTTGCATAAGGGGCGGGATTATGATAATTGGAGGAATTTGCGAGAGTATAATGGTTTGATATATTTGATTTTGTATTGTGGTTGTTATCTATGTTTTTGGTTGGTAGTATGTTTATATGGTTGTTTTTGTTGTTTGGTTGTTATTATGGTTATTAATAATACGATCTATAGTTGAAATCTGAGCCTAAATAAAAAGAAAAAGCAAGTGATTAGGTTTATGAGCAATCTAATTACTTATTCGTTTAAAACGCTATATAAAATAAAGTTTATTATTAATTTGCTGGACAGAGCGGTGAACATTATTATGCATAAGACAAAGATAACGATCCTGATCAGTTTAGAAATCTGTGTACGTTGTAAGGTTTTAACTTCTTAAACTTTTAAAATACACGTTTCGAATAGAAAGAAATCCTCTTCCTGGTACAGTCGCATGAAGAGAGAGGCGAAACAGCCCTACACAGCCCTGTCGCAGTACACGAATATAATCATATCGTTATTAAATTCTTTAGATACGCAATTCCATATTATATTAGCAGAAAAGCTTAAAACTACCACTTTTTCACACGCTATTTCACGTTAGTTAAATACTTCGATGCTTAAAATGTTTAGGGAGAAATGGAATACCGGTGTGTATTTTTCCTTTAAAGTACCGATTCCTGGAATCTGACTGGCTGACACCCTTCTGAAGTGGTTCCATAAGATCTGGTATAGGGAAAAGAAAGCGTTGATGAAAAAAGCCTGGATTCCCATGCATCTCAGAGAGCGAGTGATCAGAAAAAGGAACAGCTGTTACACCCAGGTTTTACGCTCTCTCTCTGTTGAATGAATGAAAGCATTTTATTAAAAACGCGTTTGCGTTTGTCTGGGTATTTACCTTGTAATCTGTGGTTTACATCTACTGTATTGTTTTGAGATGCCACTTTTAAAGGTGATATGTAAAATAAAGTTTTTTATTATTGTTATAGAGAAACATGATCAGATTTTCCCTGGTTCAGAAAAAAGACGATTAAAATCTGTAATCTTTCCACTTGTATGTCATCGGACATTAACGAGTACAACCCCCTCTCTGCCGGAGTGCTGGCTGTGACGAATTAAACCGGTTTCACAGGTATTTTCAAAGTAGGAAGTACAGTGTTAACTGGTTGCTAGGCTCCTCAATGAAATTGCTTTAACATGCTAATGCGTTGGTGTAACAGTCCAGGCGTGGCAAGCTTCCAATGTCAACTCGACTCGATTGGAAGACAATGAACGTATTTTAGCCCTAAATGAATTAATAGCAAACATGGTTTACATAAAAGACATTTTTCCAAGAAAGTTTATAATAATACGATCTATAGTTGAAATCTGAGCCTAAATATAAAGGAAAAGCATTTTCAGAGAGCAATCACGCTGTGTTTATGTAGAAAAAGCGATTAGGTTTATGAGCAATCTAATTACCTATTTGCTTAAAACGCTATATAAAATAAAGTTTATTTAAAGATGAATGATAAGTGTCGCAGTTTAAATAATTTTCGTAGTAGGGCTTGGACAGATTCCAAGTGCATTTTTGCAATTTACGTTGCATTGTCCAATGTGCTGCTGTAATACAGTTTAGAATACAGTAAGTCTAAACAGCTTTATTTATGGGTTGCAATTTAGAAAAAGTCAAAAACCGCACTCAAAATGCAATTTAGAGCTTTCTGGCAAGAGGAGACACCCAAATTATAATGTAACATGCCACTGTTTGTGCATGAACAAAGTTATACTGCAATTTTCCTTAGATACGCGATTAAAAAAAATAAATTTTTTGAATCCCTGGCGGAACACATTCCATAAGAATCAGCGATTTTATACAGTATATCGCCTTTAAACACATATATTTAAACACACTTTTACGATTTAAATCAAAACGCGATTCAAATCAATATAACTGTTTATTTTGTAACACATAGGTGACTATTCATTGTTATTAAAAAGACTTAAATTCGATCATGTTGTGATATTTAGAAATATAAATTTGTTTAGTGCGAGTGAGGTTTTATTTAATCTCTGACCAAGGGAAACATTTCATTTTTTCAAAGAAATGTTTGTTAAAAAATAAAGTCATTTAGCTGTCTTTAGCCCTCTAAGCTGGTTCATACAGAAATGTAGAGAACCAGGCTCAGAACACACAGCTTCATTAGCGAATACATATGCAGGATAACTAGAGAAGACGTTTTACAGAGGATGGATTTTTAGAAACATCCCATCAGTGACATCACTGAAGTCAACTCCTACTGTAGGTAACTGTCATGTGGATAGTTTCACAAGAATCAGACAAAGGTTTAAGCATCGCTTGTTCTAGATAAAACTGCAAAAAAAAACAACAACCCATAATGTACTTTGTGGCTCTGTTTGCCCAAATCATATATTCACAACGTGAAATTAGAAAATAATATTACGTAACCAAAATCCGCAATATGGAAACAGAACCTGTGTAATTGTTGACAGATGATGTTCTCGTAACATTTTTACAAGACGAACTACAACATTTAAAAAATGACTTGTATGTACTTGATATCTCTAATCAATCCACGGCGATATAGTTAAAGCAGTGCCCTGGGCATACCATTTCGCGCTTCTTATCAGTTGCTCAAAAGTAATTTGACCGTATGAAATGCATAATATTAACCTAGAAACATATACAGTACGTGAGCAGTATTTACGTAGTATCGGTGTCAAGACATACCTCTCAAATACTGTAAATCAAGTTAAAAATATCTCAAGACCGATTCTGGTCATAATGAAACCATGTTTCGTGTATGTTTCCTTTAAAGTACCGAGACCAGCCATATACTGTATGTTTATGTTCCAAAATTAATATCGTTTATGGCCTTCACACGCGTTGCAGTATGCTCCTATTCTTTTTATGCTCAGGCACTAAGATTTCCCTTCAGTGGTAAAATTCCATATACATATTCAATACTTAAACGGGCACAGTTAAGACATTAAATATACATATACATACTGTATACAGTACAGTTTGCATACGGTAATATGTTTATGTACCTAAATCAATCTCTTTTATGAGCATGTGAAAGGCATGGTGAATCGATTCTCAAAAATTACTGTACTTTGCATGATTGGAAAAAAATGCGTGATTGCAAAATGCTGTGGTGTTACTTTTACAAAGACGGTCAATGAAAAAAATAATGTGGACCAGGGCAATACTTTGAGTTTACAGCTTGTCCAAGGTCATTTATTATTAATACTATTAGTAATATCTTCGTTAAAGACTTTGATGGCTACAGCTCAAACATGAGAGGTTGAGCTTTATTAGCTCCACCTTGCGGAAATTCTATTATTGCGGATACTATTATTTTGCTAGCGGTATTTACCGGTAACTTGCGGTATTTACCGGCAACTCGCGGTAGACTGAGTACAGCGTACCGGAAAATAATGCGGTATCGCCCACACATTTTGAATGGCTGCATCTGTACCCAAGCCGTTGATATAGTTAGAGACATGTGAATGCTTTCCCTGGCACAGCTTTGGTAAAAAGAATAATTCTGCAGGCACACTTGGTGTTACGCATTCCACACGTTCTCACATTCCCACGTGCACCCACTTAAACAAATGCTCATGCCAGAACTAATCTTCCCATCACCTTTCATTCCCCTCACTACTTAAAGTCTCCTCTTTCTTTTCACCTTCACTCACTATTGCAGATTGTTCCTTCGGTTCTTGGCTGATCTTTTCTCTCTACTTGACTTCTGCTTGCTTCTTGGTTACATTTCTATCTTTGCATCTAGGATTTGTTGCCTCAGTTTTGCTGTCTCCTCCTGGTTTTTGACTACTGTCTGCCTTTTGGATTTCTGATTCCTGGACTCACATTTGTTTAAGACTCCCTGCAGCTTCTCTAAGGTAGTTTCCTATGGGAGCCCAGCACAGGGTCATAGGTTAATTCCTCACACTTGGTTGAGGCCAAAGAAGAGATAAGATGCCATCTAAACTAAATGCAATACAACCTAAGATTATATCTCTGTACATCTTTCTCTGTGTAACCCAGATGTCACAAAATAAATGGGAGCCTATTTCACTATTCTAAAATAGCGTGAGGCAGTATTAAACCAACAGATTCCTCACTCAGGAGCTACTCCAAGTTCCCTAAAAGCTACAGAATAGCGAGGTATCTTAGCAAGACTTAAATGCTTAGCTCTAATCAGGTTTTATTTCAGATGATCATAAAGTAGGGACAAGAGTCAAGACTGAATCAAATATCACCCCCCATGTTTTTCAATTTTGACTGAAGCTCAAGTACAGTACCATCCACATGATGAGGGGTTGATGGGGGATGCATGACTTCAGTTTTTTCACAGTTTAGATGAAGGAAATTTTTTGTCATCCATGATTTTATGTCAAAGATGCAATTTGATAGAATAGAGACAGCCACATCAGTTCCAGGTTTGGTATGGATGTACATTTGAGTATTGTCAGCGTATAAATGATCATTTAGGCCATATGATCTTAAAAGCTGACCAAGTGGAACACATAAATGCTGAAAAGTAGGAGACTCTGTATTGAGTACTGAAGAGAGACAAAGTGACAGTGATCAGTGAGGTAAAGCTTGAACCATTTAAGAGGAGTGTCAAAAACCCCAAACAGTCTCAAGACGAGTAAGTAAGATATCAAAGTAAGTGTAAAAAGCAGCACCAAAATCAGAAGCTATCAGAAGATGTTTAGTGACTTTGACCAGGGCAGTTTCTGTACTGTGAAGTTGTCTGTGAAGAATGTTTTGCAAGAAAGGGTAAGTTGGAAATGGTGCTAAAATTGTTAAGATTGTCCAGAGCCATTTTGGCTTTTTTTAGCACAGGGGTAAAGACAGCAGTTTTGAGGACCATTGATGTGACACCAGTGTTCAATGATTCATTTATTATATTGAAAACAATGGGACAGAGAGTAGTGAAACAGGATTGGAATTAAGCGGTGGGAATGGAATCTAATAGGCAAGTGGTGGATTTCATATCCAAAATATTTGGATATTTACTGAGGGATGGAGAGTTGAGAAGAAAGATGTTAGAGAGCAGGGAACCGATAAAGTTAGCCATGCAGGGAGAAGGTGTGGCAGTGACATGCATTTTGGAGAGAATGTGATGCTGGATGTTGTCGATTTTGAAGCTAAAGAAATCCAAAATGTATTGTAAAGTTGCAAAGGTAATGTGGTGGGGCTATTTTTAGTAAGAATAATCCAAGCACACAACAAAACATACAACACACAAGTTACTATGTCTACACTATGTAGAAATAAGGCATTTCAGAGGCCTTAAATTCTAATCACTCAGAACAACCCAGACTGTTTAAGTATTAAACTCTTAATGCCTACAGAGGTCACATAAGAGATAAGTTGCCTTCTAACCAATTGTGGTATAAACTGCAATTAAAGTCTCTCCCCGATGCCACAAAATAAATGGGAGCTTATTTTCCTATTCTTGAAATGCACCCACAAGCAGGAAAGATGTCTCTAACCAAGGTATGTTATATCCCTAAAAACACAGAATAGCAAGCTCTCTCTTGCAAAGTTCAAATACTTAGCTTCAGTCAGGTTTTGTTGGGATAGTCATGAAGTAGGGGCTCTCACCTGGCGCAAGGTTTAAATTCCAACTCCTCTCTTCTCTCTATTCTTGTCCCCCTCTTGTTATTCTTGGTGTTTCTGTACAATTCATTGACGATCATTAACCCACAACTTACCTAGGTATACCAAGGTAACTTTACAATTGTTTTTCCTCAAGGGACCCACCACATCTCAGCAAACATCCTCTCTGCTTTAAAACTAGAAGTGTCAGGTGTCTAAACTCTAACAGACACTTCCTAGTCACCTAAAGCTGTAACAATATAAAATACATAGCTTAGCTACAATTTTGAATTGGGATGTGGCTATATAGCATATTTATTCTCAAAAGGGGATTACATGGTATGAAGGGACCTTGGATTGGATGTCAATTTTTTAATGTACCTGGTTTTTAACAGAAATTTCCGGAAAAGAAAGAATTTCATAGAGTGACTATAAACGAATTAATACAACTGAAATAGTTAATAGTCAATTTGCCGTTATAGCATTGAGATATGCAAATGTAAATGATTGCATCTATATGGTCTAGCCAGTGTACATTAATAATAGTAATACTGTAGTTGACATACAGAATAGATACCTGCATACAGATCCTGGCATTCAGAATGCGTGGAGTATGCTGCATTAAAACGCAGAAGGCACAGTGCATCATACCGCATTATACCACATTTTAATTTAATTATGATAATAGTATTCGGAAACACCTTGTAAAACTGCCAGGTGGAGCTAATAAAGCTTAACGTCTCGTGTACAGCATTTGAGCTGTCGCCAGAAAACGCCCGGTTTCAAATCCTGGTCACTGCAGAGGGACAATCTTTTTCCAATTAAGAATTTAAGTTGTATACCTTTTAGACTTTTAATCATTTAAACTGTGTATGACAGAATGTTAATCATTAAACATTAAAGAGTAGGTATAGAAGCAAGATTGCTCAGCTGGACAAAAGTACACAACCTTCCACCTTCATCATAAATAATTTAATTATTCATTTACGCATCAAAGTCTTACAGTGGTTTCTGGTTTTAACGTGCTTGTTCTAACATTATTAACATTATTAAGCTTATGTGCTGCACTGCATAAAAAGTTATAACGTTTTATCCTTTTCTAAGAATATGTAGTAAGAACACCACTTGCTGTTATTGTAAAAGGATAAATGTTGTAGTGATCTAACATTGCTTGATAGTTATATGAATATAACTATCAATTGTGAACCAATTGTTAAAATTGTGTAACCAAGCAGTTAAAATATTTTCGGAAACATTTTGACATCCGTTTCTTTTTAAAAAACTTTTATTGTCATTATAGTGGTAATGGACAAAGCACTGCACCCAATGGTATTGTGATTGAGGATTTCTTCGTGAAATTCTTTAAGTTAAACAAAGGAGAAAAGAAGGGTTATTTTTACAATTGGCACTCTGAGATTCTGACAGATTTAGTTCCCAACATTTAGCTGAAATGGATAAAGAAATCATGAAGTAGTTACGGTAAAGGAACAAGTAATAGGTTTATTCCATGCTGAAAAGAGAAGAGAGAAAACACAACGTTTCGGCTGTGAACCCTTCTTCAGGTGTGAGACAAAAATGGTTTAGATGGCAGAAAGTCACCTTGCTCTTACAAGCAGTTCTGTTAAGCATAGTTTTTGTTAACACAACACAACTTTGTCTGTCAGTGAAAAAAATGACCATTGGCACTTTTCCTCCCCCCCCTATATTCTCATGTACAAGTAGAATAGACAAACCTTTCAATGAAAGACAGGTTCCTTTCACCCAAGACTGGCAGGAAACAGTCGAAACTCGCCACAACTAGACTGTTAACTCGATCAACCATTTTGGCATGTTCCTTTTAACTACATTGCTGTCGATATTTTAGCAATAGACAAAATGAAATGCTTGAAGTTTTTAATGTAGGGCGCTCTGAACGAGTTAAAGTTTGATCCACAAGCTATACTGTAGTGGCAGCAAGGCACACGCCTAAGCCATTACACCATACATGTAATCATGAGGGAATGAGTTAAACTGATGCAGACATTTACAAAGAAAGTGCACTACTGTGATAACTTGAGCTATATGAATATAATTATATTGTTATTAATTTCTTTAGATACACAATTCCATATTATATTCCCTATTAATCAAATTCTAAAAAGTATTTTTTTTACTGTGATAACAAACATAAGTATTCACAGAAAAGGTTAAAACATTATAACTTTTTATGAAGTCTATAAACTTAATATAGTCAGAAGGAACACGTAAAAACTTTTCCAAAATAACCACAGTATGTACTCGGATGAAAGATGCTTAAAATGTTAGGAAGAAAGTGGAATACTGGTGTGTATTTTTTCTTTAAAATACCAATACCAGCCATATACAGCTTACATAATATGTTTATGTTCCTAAATTAATATCATTTATGACCTTAAGATCCATTCTGCTCCTATTCTTTTTATGCTCAGCTACTAAAATTTCCCTTTAGTGGTAAAACTCCATATAAATATTCAATACTAAGCGGATTAAAATGTGCGCAGTAATCACATACCGCAATCACAGCCAATCACATACCGCGGTACGGCGCGGTGGCTCAAACGTAGTTGCCCGTGGTACAGGTTTGTACTGTGCATTTTGAATGGCTGCATCTGTACATGTAAAGCTCTTTTCTGCTTAAGAACCCAACAGGCAAAACTGCACACATTCCCTGAGCTGTTGAAATACTCTAGGAGACTTTGTATTGCTATATCAGAATATACTGTTTCCAGCTCCTACTCAGCATAGTTCACAGGATCCTCAGAAGAAAGTTGTACATGTACAGTTATGCATTGTACATTGCATAATGTACAATGACATGTGGGAATACTGTGTTTAAGAAAATCATGACAAACTAAAAATTAAAAGGCTTGCATGACATGAGACAATTTTAAAAGAAATTGCATAGCTTATAATTAAAATAACCTTAGCTGCCTGCAGAAAGATGTTAGAAATAAATAACCTTTATTGCCTTATGCAGCATATCAAAGCTGTTTTGTATTAAAGCATTTGAATGTCAAAAGGTGGCATTTTTAGATTTAATTAGAGAGCACTTATTATAGCTGTATGACACAGTACTGCAGGGTGACACCACCCTAGTGTTGTAAAATTAATTATATCACTAATATGGACCATGTGTATATGAAAAACCTGAACTCTACTGAAATACCTCATTAATCTTCAGACATGACATGCACTACTGTGGTAGGTGAAGTGGTTGTGAATTTTAATACAGACTTTATCCACATAGCCCTTTTCTAGCAGTTGTAGGAAATGCTTGATCAAAGCTGGATTCTTTCTGTCTTATAACCGCTGCCTCAAGCTGCAATGAAGAAAATTAAAAATTTCTAGTGTTTTGGAAAACATGATAATTATGAAAAAGCAAATATTTTTATCTACCATTTAATGGTCCAAATCAATGGTGCACCTGCTTATTCTACTGATTAAAAATAAGAAGGGAAGGCTTAGCACAATCATGTATTTTTCTGAAAATAAAATGAAACATGTTACATGCTCTCGTGCAAACATTTCTCATTATCATATCATCCATCCTCCCACAGGAAATCATATACATTTACTGTAAATATCCTGGGCATTAGCCATGCAATTTTAGTAGCTTATTGTTACTTGTATTTGTGCATTTGTACTAATCATCTCCCAGAAAATCTCCTTTCTATTTTATATACAGTATATACATTTAATTTAATATTTGTTTATATATTCATCTTGTAGAAAATACACACAGCTTTTTTCAGTTCACAAAGAGATGAAAGTTTTATAAAATACATTGTATTGTACTCAAGCAGGTAAAGTTTTTTTTCAGGTTTACTTTCAGGTTTGCATCCACATTTGTAACAAACAGTTCTTTCCGGACCCTGTGCGGACGACACAATCCAGAATCGTGAGGAAACACTAGGAAAAAGATCATGCAGGAATATGGGGGTGAAAATGGGGGCATGTCCAAAGTGCACTGGTGTACGGGGGAGGTGTGGCCGAGGCAAACAATCCAAAAGTAATCCAGAGGGTAATTCAAAAACACAAGAATAAGTCTATGGCCAGGTGATCTATCCAACAAGGAATTAAAAACTTGAACTGGGTCGGAACCGGCGGACAGGGAACGGGAACAGAAATTAAAACCTTAACAGGACCAGGTGCCTCCAGGTCCCGGATTCGCACAGTACGGAAATCAGATGCACAGCCCGGATGAACGTCAGCGCCTGGCTTTTAAGGTGGACTGAGAACAGGGGTCAGGTGCACATAATCAAGTCTGAAGTGAAAGGGCCGGAGCACCCTTAAGGAGGGGGAACTATAATCGTGACACATTAAGAAAATCTGTATTTTGTCTTAATACAAATCTCAGCAACGAGAAATTTAAATTTGGTTAAGAAAAATATTTCACACATATCATACTGTAGTAGCTTTGAAACCATACGATCTCATACTATACATACAGTATATGTATACAGTACATGAACAGACTGCAGTTCATTTCTGTGTGCGCTACTGTTTACAGATGCAGCCATTCAAAACGAGCGGGGTACGGTGTGGTACAACGCGGTGGGCTTGTCGCATCAAAATGTGTCATAACGCGATATAGTGTATGCAAATAAAATTATGATAATAGTATCCGGAATCACCTTGTAAAACCACCAGGTGGAGCTAATAAAGCTTAACCTCTGCTGTTCAGCATTTGAGCTGTCACCAGAAAACGCAGGTTTCGAATTCCGATCACTGTTGAGGGACAATCTTTATTCAATTAAGAATTTAAGTTGTATACTCTTTAGACTTTTAAATTTAAACTGTGTATTACAGCATGTTAATCATCATACATTAAAAGTTGGTATATTTTATGAAAGCAAGATTGCTCAGTTGGACAAAAGTACACAACCTACCTTTATCATATTATTTTAATTATGCAGAAATATTTTATGCATCAAAGTCTTTACTGAAGATATTACTAATAGTATTAATAATGAATGACCTTGGACAAGCTGTAAACTCAAAGTATTACCCTGGTCCACATGTTTTGTAACCGTCTTTGTAAACGAAAATACTTTATTTTTTCATTGACAAGAAGCAACACCACAGCATTTCATTGATCCTATCACATATTCGTTTTCAGTCATACAAAGTAAGTTTTGAGAATCTCCGATTCACCATGCCTTTCACATCCTCATAAACGATATTAATTTAGGAACATAAACATATTATGTAAACTGTATATTGCAGGTATTTGTAGTTTAAAAAAATATACACAAGTATTCAATTTATCCCTAAACATTTTAAGCATCAAAGTCTTGTGGTTAAAGAAATGTGGTTATTTCGGAAACGTTTTTACGTGCTCCCTTTGACCATAATACTGTACATTTATATACTTTGTGAAAAGTGATCGTTTTAACCTTTTCTGGGAATACGCTCGTTATAGGAGTAAACAAAAGCATACTTTTAGAATTTGATTAATATGGATTATAATATGGAATCACGTATCTAAAGAAATTAATAATGATATAATTATATTCAGGTACTGTAGCACAAACAGCAATATAAAACTTTTCATTGATATGTGTATTGCTGTTTCAGTGCTTGTCACATGACTGGATCGGTGGCATGATAGCTTAAGTGATTGACTTTACGTGTGAAGGCAGGTTTTCAAATCCAGTAATCACTATGAGTTTTCTTTTAACAAATAAACATTTCTTTGAAAAACTAAAATAGCCAATATGATGGACACTACAGTATATTGACATATAGATGCAGCCATTCAAACACGTACCACAGGCATTTCCTTACGTCATAACGCGTCATAACGCGTCATACCACAGTACGTGATTGGCTGCCCAAAATGACCGATGGGCACTCGTGGTGCATTGGTCATTCAGGGAAAGATTTAATCATTTAATGTCTTTACTGTGCCCGTTTTAGTATTGAATATTTATATGGAATTTTACCACTGAAGGGAAATTTTAGTTGCTGAGCATAAAAAGTATAGGAGCATAACGCATCTTAAGGTCATAAACTATATTAATTTTGGAACATAAACATGTTATTTAAACTGTGTATGGCTGGTCTCAGTACTTTAAAGAAAAAATACACACCAGTATTTCGTATCACCCTAAACATTTTAAGCATCAAATTCTTACTTGTGGTTATTTCGGAAACGTTTTTACGTGCTCCTTGCTCCCTCTGACCATGTTACTGTACTCGACGTTTATACTGTACATTACTCTGTGAGAAAGAGTTCACCAGAGGCTCTGGTGAAATTTCTCTGTGAACTGAAGAGTTAAAGTGTAAAGTGTCTCCTCCTTTTAAACGGGAGGAGACGTGGTGCTTTAAACAAGAGAGTGTGGCGTTACTTTTTGTCAATAAAAAAGTGTGTGTTTTTTTTTTACTCCCTGGCAGAAACGGGCTTCCATAAGAATCAAGTAATAGGTTTATTCCATGCTGAAAAAAAGAAGAAAGAAAATACATTCCATAAGAATCAGTATACTGTAGCTTCTGGGAAATACAGATGCAGCCATTCAAAATGCGCGGGCGATACCGCATTATTTTCCGGTGCGCTGTACGCAGTCTACCGCGAGTTACCGGTAAATACCGCTAGTTACCGTCAATTCACCTATAATACCGCAAGCAAAATAATAGTATCCGGAATTTCCGCAAGGTGGAGCTAATAGAGCTCAACCTCTCAAGTTTAAGCTGTCGCCATCAAAGTCTTTAACTAAGATATTACTAATAGTATTAATAATGAATGACCTTGGACAAGCTGTAAGTGTAAACTCAAAGTATTGCCCTGGTCCACATTCTTTTTTTCATTGACCGTCTTTGTAAAAGTAACACCACAGTATTTCGCAATCACGCATTTGTTTCCAATCATGCAAAGTACAGTAATTTTTGAGAATCGATTCACCATGCCTTTCACATGCTCATAAAAGAGATTGATTTAGGAACATAAACATATTACCGTATGCACTGTACTGTATACAGTATGTATATGTATATTTAATGTCTTAACTGTGCCCGTTTAAGTATTGAATATTTATATGGAATTTTACCACTGAAGGGAAATCTTAGTGCCTGAGCATAAAAAGAATAGGAGCATACTGCAACGCGTGTGAAGGCCATAAACGATATTAATTTTGGAACATAAACATACAGTATATGGCTGGTCTCGGTACTTTAAAGAAAACATACACACCAGTATTCCATTTCTCCCTAAACATTTTAAGCATCGAAGTCTTTAACTAACGTGATACCGGAGTCAACAAGCATACTTTTAGAATTTGATTAAAAGGGAATATAATATGGAATCGCGTATCTAAAGAAATTAATAATGATATAATTATATTCATGTGCCGCAACACAAGAATAGTACACGCTGTACATTGTCTGTTGATAATGTTTCTGTAGTGCTTTTTCAGTACTCTGGATGTGACCGGTGGCGCTGTGGGTTAGGTTTCTGACTCCCACCTCACACGGTCTGTGATCAAATCCCACTGGAGCAATGAATTTTTTTAACAAACATTTCTTTGAAAAAATGAAACGTTTCCTGAGTCAGAGATTAATTAAAACCTCACTCGCACCAAACAAATGTATATTTCTAAATATCAAAACATGATCAAATTTAAGTCATTTTAATAACAATGAATAGTCACCTAGGCGTTACAATATAAACATTTATATTGATTTAAATCGCGTTTAAATCGCCTTTATTTAAAACCCATAAATAAAGCTGATACTGTTTAGACTTCTAATTATTTAAAACTGTATTACAGCAGCACAATGCACAATGCAACATAAATCACTATCTTTGTCTTCTGTGTAATAATGTTCACCTCTCTGTCCAGCAAATTAACAATAGTAATAATAATGAACTTTATTGTATATGGCGCCTTTAAAGGTGGCTCCTCAAAGCGCTTTACAGGTTAAAAACAATAACAACAATACTGTTAGGCTGGGCAAACGACTTTTTTTTTAAGAAATACAAAATGAGATATAATGATGTGTTCCGGCTTAGACATTAACGAAGAGCATAACATGTGGGCGGCGTAGTGGTCGGCTCTGGCTTTCCCATCTACTGTATACACTGCAAGTACAACCCCCCTCTCGTCGGGAGTGCTGGCTGTGACGAATTAAACCGGTTTCACAGGTATTTTCAAAGTAGGAAGTACAGTACTTACTAGTTAAGAAAGCTAGGCTCCTCAATGAAATCGCTTTAACATGCTAATGCGTTGGTGTAACAGTCCGGGCGTGGCAAGCTTCTAATGTCAACCCGACTACGGCGAAAGGAACCCTTCTTTCATTGGAAGACAATGAACATATTTTAGCCCTGAATGAATTAATAGCAAACATGGTTTACATAAAAGACATTTTTCCAAGAAAGCTTAGCCTTTGTCACTAATGAAACCACTAAATAAAGACATAAATATAGAAATCTTAAGATTTTTAAAATACATAACTTTGCTAAAATTTATTTGAAAATAAAAACGATTACAAACGCCAGGGGAGAGAGAGAACAGGGGAGGGATGTTGGTTTTGCATAAGGGGCGGGGCTATGGAAATGAGGTCTGTTTGGGAATGTGGAGTTACATGTTCTGGCTGTTTGTGAATTATCGTTGTTGAGTATGGAGTGTTGAGGTATTGATTTTGTGTAATGCTTTATGTTGAAAATTGAGGTGGATTTTGTTTATGATAAAGAGGATAAACTGGGATGGGAGGAGGGTTTGGTTTTGCATAAGGGGCGGGATTATGATAATTGGAGGAATTTGCGAGAATATAATGGTTTGATATATTTGATTTTGTATTGTGGTTGTTATCTATGTTTTTGGTTGGTATTATGTTTATATGGTTGATTTTGTTGGTTGGTTGTTATTATGGTTATTAATAATACGATCTATAGTTGAAATCTGAGCCTAAATAAAAAGAAAAAGCAAGTGATTAGGTTTATGAGCAATCTAATTACTTATTCATTTAAAATGCTATATAAAATAAAGTTTATTATCAATTTGCTGGACAGAGCGGTGAACATTATTATGCATAAGACAAAGATAACGATCCTGATCAGTTTAGAAATCTATGTACACTTTAAGGTTTTTACTTCTTAAACTTTTAAAATAAACGTTTCGAATAGAAAGAAATCCTCTTCCTGGTACAGTACTGTATGTATAGCAAACCAGCACGTCTTTTTTCTCCAATCAGAGGGGTGTCAGATGGTGTCAGCCAATCACCATTCTGAAGCCCTACCATAATCTCTGGTATGGGGAGACCCCAGAATTCTGTCCCATAGTTTAGACAGATGATAGATACTTTTATTGATCCCGTGAGGGAAATAAAGTAAATCATTTTCATTTTAGGAAATTATTAAACGCTCGGTTAAAAGCAAAGGAAATTGTCTGTTATAGTGGACATAAAAACAAGAGTTCGCTGGCATTATATCCTAGAAGACACAGACCGGCGCCAGACCGGAAGAATGCCTGCAGCGTAAAAGAAAATCCCTGATGAACTAGGGATTGGACAGTTTCCAAGTGCTTGTACAATCGATGGAAATGTTCAAATAAATGTGCAAAAGAAATAAACAAAATAATCATTTATTTCTTTATCATATTGGCTAGCTAATGTCCTCTCTTTGCTAGTTAGTGGCTGTGTTTCTGCGTTGGGTAGCAACGGGTGACTGTTCACAGGCGGAAGATGTAAACAGCTTAATTTTCGTGTTAAATAATTTTTTAAAATTAAAATTCATTCTATACAGCAATCACATATTTGGGTACCGTTTCATAAAACTTTCATGCTTAAAATGTTTAGGGAGAAATGGAAGACTGGTGTGTATTTTTTCTTTAAACTATCAAGACCAGCCATACACAGTACAGTTTATGTACATACAGTAATGTTTATGTTCCTAAATTAATATCGTTTATGACCTTCAGATGCGTTATGCTCCTCTTCTTTTTATGCTCAGCTACTAAAATTTCCCTTTAGTGGTAAAATTCCATATAAATATTCAAAACTAAGTGGATTAAAATGTGCACAGTAAAGACATTAAATGATTAAATCTTTTCACTACCAACCAATGCACCACGAGTGCCCCTGTCGGTCATTTTGGCCAGCCAATCACTTACCGCGGTGCCCTCCGGTGCCCTGCGGTGGCTTGTGGGTAGGTTACCGTACCGCTGGTTTTTACCGCGCATTTTGAATGGCTGCATCTGTACATTTTTCCTGCATTAAAGTTTAACCTGTCCAGAGCGCCCTACATTACAAACTCCAAGTGTTTCATCGTCGCACGTGAAGAAGGATTCACAGCCGAAATGTAGCAGTATTGTATTGCAGAAAATGTTTATATCATTATGTCTATTTTTTAATTTCTTTTTAAAAAATTTTAAAAAATCATTTGCCCATCCTTAGAGGGGAGGTCTGCTCTCATTGACAGCTGACACTCCTCCATACACTCAAGTGAAAAATTAATAACGCCAATGTAAACGTTGTATTTACAATTTGTTGATAATAAAAATGTTAAGTTCTTTAAAGCTTTCTCAGTCAAGTATGATAGTTTACCCAGGGAGCTGTGTAAGCATGCGTAGGTAGCAAAAGATCAGCTAAACTGAGAAGATGCGACACCGAAGATATTGTTAATAACCTTTTAAATCTAAAGGGATCCACTTGATACAGGTTCCTGCTACTGGAGCGATTCAGAGGGAAAGACGGTGACTATTCGTTGTTATTAAAAAATGACTTAGATTCAAACATGTTGTGATATTTAGAAATATAAAAAAGTCAATTAATTGTCCATAATATTGCTATTTTATTTTTTTAAAGAAATGTTTGTTAAAAGAAAATTCATGGCGCTAGCTGGATTTGAAAAGCAGACCTCACGCTTATAAGCCAAGCACTTAAACCATCACGCCACTAGCACAGTCACATGATGAGTGGTGAAACAGCCCTACACATATCAATAGACACTGTATGTGTACAGTATATACTACTGTTTACTGTGTTACAGTACATGAATATACTTATATCTTTATTAATTTCTTTAGATACGCGATTCCATATTATATTCCCTATTAATCAAGTTCTAAAAGTGTGCTTGTTTACTCCGGTATCGAGCGTATTCCCAGAAAAGCTTAAAATTCTCACTTTTCTCACAGAGTATTGTATACTGTATAAATGTCCAGTACAGTAACATGGTCAGAGGGAGCAAGGAGCACGTAAAACGTTTCCGAAATAACCACATGTAAGACTTTGATGCTTAAAATGTTTAGGGAGAAATGGAATACTAGTGTGTATTTTTTCTTTAAAATACAGTACAAAGATCAGCCATATACAGTACAGTTTACATATAGTAATATATTTATGTTCCTAAATTAATATATTTTATGAGCATGTGAAAGGCATGGTGAATAGGAAATTCTCAAGAATTACTTTGCATGATTGGAAACAAATACGTGATTGGATCAACGATATGCTGTGGTTTTACTTTTTGTTAATGAAAAAATAAAATCTTTTCGTTTACAAAGACGGTTACAAAGAATGTGGACCAGGGTAATAGTTTGAGTTTACAGCTTGTCCAAGGTCATTCATTATTAATACTATTAGTAATATCTTCAGTAAAGACTTTGATGGCGACAGCTCAAACGCTGTATATGAGAGCTTGAGCTTTATTAGCTCCACCTGGCGGAAACTCCGGATACTATTACCTTACTTGAGGTGTTATGCGGTATTAAATGGTACCCCGTGTTATACTGCGACAAGCGCACCGCGTTTTAACGCGGTATAACCCGCTCGTTTTGAATGGCTGCATCTGTATATATGTCACATTGACATTTATATTTCTAAATATCACAACATGTTCGTACTGTAATTATATACTTTAAATTACTGTAAATATATTACTTTATTTTATATAACACCTTTAAAAGTTGCATCTAAAAGCAATACAGGACTCTGGCTGTCAAATTCTGAACATATTGGAGATTGCTCAATGTGCATTTAAATAGCCCAGTGAACAGGATCTGCATTTATTAATTCTATTGAAAAAAGCCTTTCTTGATTTCTCTAGTTCCTAGTTTCTCTATGTTCCCTTTAAAATAAACTTTTATTCCACAATGCCATGTACTACATGGCCAGTAGGGAAACTAAAACAAAATTTCCGTAGCTGAGCATAAAAAGAAGAGAAGCATAAAGCGTGTGATGGTCATAAATGATATTAATTTAAGAACTGCATCAGAGATATATTTTTAACTGCACTGCATTGGGGAGAATCAGTATAGCTTTTGGGAAATACATTTTTCCTGCATCAAAGTTTCACCCGGAGGTGATCTTCTCCAGTCATGTGTGCACGCAGACACCTGCATAATACATATTGCAAACTTCAGCTCCTGCCCAGACTGTATACAGTAAAAAACAATAAAATTATGAACCATATGTGATGCATAAAATAACTGCAACATGCAAGAAAATCTGTACCAGGATGAAATAAAAGAATAAGAAACATCATTGATATAAAACAAATTGTGTACTAAGTAGTACTCGAAACTGAGTACTAATTAGCTACTGCATTCATCTGGTAGTTATTATCACGAAAAAACATTTGTCAAATTACGATCACAACCAAACAGTACGTCAAAATGCCCCATTTTAACTGCACCTACAGTATTTAAAGTCCATGAGAAATACACCTACAGTATAAACCACTACAATTCACAGATGCATTGGGAAAAAACTTTCACAACTCTTAACCAATCACAAGTACAAAACCATTTAGCATTAAAATGGTTCTTTTTTACTGAATCTTCCATTTTGTTTGGGCATAAATCTCAGTTCTCAGAACTGCATTAGAAACAGGCATTGTTTAGGGTTCTTTAAGTTTAATATTTCCAGTTAATTAAAAATCATATAATCTGTACACATCTTACTTTATATCTAACGTCTAATTATATGTGAGAAATATCTCAGAATATTAAATCTGAATGATATAATACCTTCTAATACTACAGGTAACTTTAAAGGTAAACAACTCACTAATGTCTGTGAGGAGGCTAGTGCCATGCTGGCAACAGAGTTTTATAGCTGTAACTTCACCAGTAGTGGTCAATGTTGGACATCTGGTTCCCTTGATATCTGTTTAGGCTCCAGACAGAAGGAAAGAATTTGGGTTCATGTTTCAGGTGTTCCTCTGTCAGAATGCTTGTTAGGAAAAATAATACAGCAAAATTAATAGAGGAGTAGGAGACATGCGGCCTTTTTGTACCTGAACAATGTTCTGCATAATAATGTTCACCTCTTTGTCCAGCATATTTTATTTCATTGCATTTTGACAGATCGTCTTATAATCAATTGTTGTCAGAATATCCCCCCCTCCAAAAATCCTTTTTTTTGTTTTGCTTGCAGTGAGGTCAATCTAAACATCACTGAGGATTTTCTATATTTTAATCGAAAAAGGCAGTATTTCATGTGTTCATACCCAAACCTTTTATCTGTAAATGAATTGCGCTCTAAAGGTTTGGCATCTACTTAACGAAATAATTTCTTTCTCAATTTCCCCATTAATATGGTGTAGCGGCGAGGCTTAATAATAAGGCAGAATTAAGTGTTTCTGAGCTTCCCAAATGAGGCCCCATTTCTCTGTTCATCTCTGTGGTGCAGCCACAGAGAGACCATTAGTGCAGGGTGATTTAAGGTCCTAGGACACCTCCCAAAGGGGGATGCACTTAGCTAAGTCTGGCTATCATGATCAATGGTCATCCATTGGCGCCTATCTGTCTAGGGAGTGCCAGTTGGACATCTGGACTGCATTACTAAGTGTCAGGAGTAAGTGACTCATATCTCACCTTGATCAACCAATCAGGGACTGGTAGGGCCGAGTAACCCACGTGGGACTCTGATGCCCATGGAACTTTCAGCCAATCAACGAGCTGAAGTTCCTCCAGGTAAAAACAGGCAACACAGAGATTCGGGAGATTCAGAAGGGGAGATTCAGATTCAATGAGAGCCTGGGAGATTCAGTAAGATTCTGGAGAGGATTCTGTGGACTGTTCTAAAGGGAATTCAAAGGAGAATTCCAGGGCAGGACGGCCCAGGAGCAGAAGGCTCCCAAGGGCAGGACATTCTCGCAGCGCGCCTACTGACCATCCTGAGACTCAGCCCGGACAACCACGGAACGGCCAGTGTGTCCGAGTGCCAGAACTTTTCTTTGTTCTAAGAGTCTAGAGCGGAGGTTGCCAGAGAATAACCAGAGGATCCACCCGAGGTTAGCACCAGCAGCAGGCCTCGTGAACAGGTCAGAACTGTGGACAACTGAATCACTATTCAGAACTAGCTCTTCATCAGGAACGAACCGGTCCTCTTCCTGACTTGCTGGGACCCACAGTCATCTTTTCTCCTGTGCACAAACTTTGCTAGTTAAAGCCAACACAACTAGCCGGTCAGTGAGCATCAGCAGCGCACCGTCGCAAGCCGCACAGCACAGCCTGGCACGGAGCCAGAGAGCGCGGATTGGACAGCAACAGCCTGCAACTGTTTCTTTGTGCCCGCAGGAGATATGAATCCCCAGAAATTGGATGAGTATTCAACTTCAATGCATTACAGCTCGAGAATTCAATTGTTATCCAAACCAGTTGATATCAATTTAATTCCTAAGAGTTATGTACTTGTTTCAAGTATCTAATGTAGAAGTTATAACCAAGTTCACTTTACGAAACGGTCTTAATGAATGATATACTGAACGTATGTCCTCTTGATGTGTAACTCTTCGTAACTGATTGAATATATATCTTTTGTATTCTGATAACCCTCTCGATAAGATCTGTTAGGTTTACATGCATATTCTATGTATTAATAAATGTATCCTCGTGTATTAGTACCTGTGTGTGCGCGTTGTTTGAGTTATGTCGCATGGTTGGATTCTAAAGCCATCAAAAGAATCAACTTTGTGATTTACTGCTACAATTAATAATTGTCACAGTAAATGCCCAAACCCTACAGAACTGGTGCCTTCAGAGAGCCACAACTTTACATATTTGGCGTCCCTGAACGGCTATGAAACACTACAATGGTAAAATGCATGGTGATGTTATAGGAGGAGCCGTCTCTCGGACGTGACATGAAACTCAGGTCCTGTCTGCTTGGTCATTAAACATCCTATTAAAGTTTGTAGGAGCTTAAATTAAATAGTAAGAGTTTACCCTGGTGACCTGGCAAAATTCCACTCTAGACTTGTACAATCTGGCCTCTCTAAAATTCAATTGGTAAAGCAATTTCTCACTTCATCTGATCTGCTGTGGAGTGGGGCTGCTGGCACAGAGTAACTTCAGTGTGTCACCCACATACCCACCTGTACTTCAAGTGGTGTAAGAAGTGTTTCCCTTTCTACATGCTATGAGCTTTGTGAACCTCTGAAATAAAAAGTTCTATACAAATGCAGAGAATCATCATTACATACTGTATCACTATATATGTGTTTATTATCTTAGCTGTAATACAAAGTTGATCAGTTCTCAAATGACTGATCTTGTATTATCTGATCAGTAATTATCTATTATTTTATTGTTTTTATTCATTGAGTATGTCAATTCTGTTGTTCACTTGCATTTTTATAGAATAAAATTTTGAATAATAAGTAAAATAATATTCGAGTGGTAGAACTGTGTCAGTGTGCATTGGCTGAAAAGAAACAAGCAAAGGTTAATTGCACTATGAACCGCATAAAGACATGTAAAATAGTCTTCTTTAGGTTTGAGGGCAGGAGTGGATGGTAGCAGGAATAAACAGTAAATCACAGGCGAACAAAGGTCAGAGCAGGTGAGAAAGAGTATCTGAACAGTGAGAGATCAGTGGGAAGAGGTGTGGAGATGAAATCGGAAAACAAACGCAGTGATTTAAAAAATAGATCAGTCAGTTATTGAGAGCTGGGGGAAAGTGTAATCTGCCTGATACAACTATTAAGAATAATATAAGAATTTAATCTTAAAGAAGAAGTCTAAAGAACACTGGACACCAGATTGTTGATAGCTTCCGACAAGACAGACTGTAGCTTTTCCACTTTTTTGTTTCCTTAAAAGTGGCTTTATAATTGCTAAGTAAAGATAAGGAGAAAACCTGCATTTAAGGGATCTAGTAACCACTACCCACTATCTCAACTCCTTCATATTCCTCTTCATTAATGTTCCAGTTCTACAACTTCTGCTAGAACAACAATTTTATTCAGTAATAATTTTTGAAAGCATTTCTACGCTAGGTATCACAGTATTTTGATCTCTTTGTAACAGGGCATTCCTAGCGAGATTTTCAATGGGCTTTCACTACACAGACTTAAGTATGCCAGAAATGTATTTGAGTTCTTAAGATTTCAAACTCACAAAACCTGAATCTTTGATCTGAAAATTGATACAGATGGCTTGCTTAAGTAGCTTATATGTACACAGGACTTCCCAGCAATACTATTTTAATTCTTAAAAAAGTTAGTGAACACACACCTTTACAAACATTTACCCTAAATAAATGGAGCTAAAGCTCTCTGGAAAACATTTTTTTTTCAACTTTGTTGCTGTTTGAAAGGTAGCACAAAACAACAGCATCCAAATCATATCACCTATTGTATATAAAATAAAGTAATATATTTACAGCAATTTAAAGTATATATTTAAAGTAATAATTTAACAATATATGTAAATGTTTTATGATATGTCTTTGTTGTAAATGTCTGTAATATGTCTGTAGATTGTATCTTATTTTAGTTTTTGTTTTGTTTCATGTTAATTTTATAAGGGAGAGTGTCATAGAGAGAGTCCCTTAACCCCATCTTGATTAAAATTGCAAATGTGTGTTTAATAAAATACTTTTATTTTTCACAATCTGACAATGCAAGACAGAATTCACATTCACTGCGCCCAATGGCCTTACAGATCAGCAAATCAAGGAAGAAAACAATTATCATGCCCGGCTTTTCAATGGAATTGCTTTAACTTGCTAAAGCGTTACTGTAACAGTCCAGGTGTGGCGAGTTTCTAATGTCTCCTGACTGTTTTGGGTGAAAGGAACCTGTCTTTCATTGGAAAGCAGGGGGTGGGTGCTATACCAGCTGTAATGAAAAATAAAGTGCCGTTTTTGATTCAACAAGTGTCTGAGTCACTGTGTCCATCCTATGTAATAACGCCACAATATGTCTTTTATGTGTCACAAAAAACTGACTTGCTTTAACAAAATATATTTACTAATCCTTTCGCCTGGCAATCTACCTGAATGCCCAACTATCTGAGAGACCTCCATGAAACCCAAAAAAACAACTGAACGAGTTTTGATAATAAGAGTGAGAAGAGAGAAATAATAAGAGTCCCCGTTACCCCCATTTTGATTTAAATCGCAAACATATGTTTAATTAAATATCTTTATTGATTCACAATCTGACAATGCAACGTAAATCATTATCTTTGTCTTCTAAGTATCTTAAAAAAACTTTCAGCATAGCTTTCTCACCATTTAGATTTATTTTTCATACCATCGCTAAACAAAGCAGGAGCATATTGTACTTCTTCTTGGGATCAAATGTGGAAAGATTAGATTGTAATCGTTTTTATTTTTTAAATAAATTTTAGAAAAGTGTAATCTACACTAAAAAGCTGTATTTATTTAATACCACTCGATGGTAATATTAATAGAGATAAGAATTCAAGTTGATACTGTTTAGACTTTTAATTATTTTAAACTGTATTACAGCATTGTATACATTAAACATGAAAAAGTCGGTATATTTTTTTTAAGATTTCTCAGTTGGACAGTATAAAGCAAGTATGATTTTAATGTTTGTAATCACTATTCTTGCAATTACAAACATAAACTGGAATGCTACAGAACCCTAAACAGACAATACACACTTTTAGTTTAATGGGAATGACATTATCCACGTCTATTATCACTGTACAAGACTACTTCAGCCTGCGTAGTCTGCAAAGGAACAAGTAATAGGTTTATTCCATGCTGAAAAGAGAAGAGAGAAAACGCAATGTTTCGGCTGTGAAGGGTGAGAGGTGAGAGGGTCTTCAGCTCAAAATGAAATGCTAAAATGTAATGTACAGATGCAGCTATTCAAAACAAGCGGGCGATACCCCGTTATAATGCGATGCGCTCGTCGCAGTATAACTCAAGTCACTGTATAACATTATATTAATACCCTATATTCTCGCATAATACCGCATGGTACTGCAATTAAAATAATAGTATCCGGAATTTCCGCAAGGTGGAGCTAATAAAGCTCAACCTCTCCTGTACAGCGTTTGAGCTGTCGCCATCAAAGTCTTTACCGAAGATATTACTAATAGTATTAATAATGAATGACCTTGGACAAGCTGTAAACTCAAAGTATTACCCTGGTCCACATTCTTTGTAACCGTCTTTGTAAACGAAGATATTTTATTTTTTCATTGACCATCTTTGTAAACGAAAATACTTTATTTTTTCATTAATAAAAGGTAACACCACAGCAGTTCGTTGATCCAATCACGCATTTGTTTCCAATCATGCAAAGTACAGTGATTTTTGAGAATCTCCGATTCACCATGCCTTTCACATGCTCATAAAAGATATTGATTTAGGAACATAAACATATTACTGTATGCAAACTGTACTGTGTATGTATATGTGTATTTAATGTCTTTACTGTTTTAGTATTGAATATTTATAGGGAATTTTACCACTGAAGGGAAATCTTAGTATCATAAAAAGAATAGGAGCATAACGCATGTGAAGATCATAAACGATAATTTTGGAACATAAACATACAGTATTATGTAAACTGTATATGGCTGGTCTCTGAACTTTAAAGAAAAAATACACACCAGTATTTCATTTCTCCCTAAACATTTTAAGCATCAAAGTCTTTAACTAACATTTGAATTAACATGTGTATACAGTACTCTGTGAGAAAAGTGGTAGTTTTAAGATTTTCTGCGAATACGCCCGATACCGGAGTAAACAAGCATACTTTTAGAATTTGATTAATAGGGAATATAATATGGAATTGCATATCTAAAGAAATTAATAACGATATAATTATATTAATGTACTTGAATTATAACTTCAAGTGGTATTGAATAAATACAGCTTCTCAAAGCGCTTTACAGGATAAAAACAACAATAACAATAACAATAACAACAATATTGTATTTCATTGCACTTTGACAGATCATCTTTAAATCAATTGTTGATTTAAAGTTTGACAGTAAATGTTTATATTGTAATGCATACATTTCTCCATGCTCCACTTCTTTATAAAAATTTTAAAAATTGTTTGCACAGCCTAAGGGGGGGGGGGGGGGGGTCTGCTCTCATTGACACTCCTCCATACACTCAAGTGAAAAATTAATAACGCCAATGTAAACGTTGTATTTATAATTTGTTGATAATAAAAAAGTTACATTCTCTAAAGCTTTCTCAGTGAAGTATGGTAGTTTACCCAGGGAGCGTGTAGTGTCCATAATATTTGCTATTTTAGTTTTTCAAAGAAATGTTTGTTTGTTAAAAGAAAACTCATAGCGAATGCTGGATTTGAACACCCGATCTCGGGCGTATAAGTCAGTCACTTAAGCTATCAAGCCATCGATGCAGTCATGTGATATGCACTGAAACAACAATACACATATCAATGGAAAGTTTTATATTACTGTTTGTGCTACAGTACCTGAATATAATTATGTCGTTATTAATTTCTTTAGATACGCAATTCCATATTATATTCCCAATTAATCAAATTCTAAAAGTATGCTTTTGTTTACTCTAATAACAAACGTATTTACGGAAAAGGTTAAAACGATCACTTTTCACAAAGTATATAAATGTACAGTAATATGGTCAGAAGGAGCACGTAAAAACGTTTCTGAAATGTAAGACTTTGATGCTTAAAATGTTTAGGGAGAAATGGAATACTGGTGTGTATTTTTTTAAACTACCAATACCAGCAATATACAGTTTACATAATATGTTTTTGTTCCTAAATCAATGTCGTTTATGACCTTCAGATGCATTATGCTCCTCTTCTTTTTATGCTCAGCTACTAAAATTTCCCTTTAGTTGTAAAATTCCATATAAATATTCAATACTAAGTGGACTAAAATGTGAACAGTAAAGAGACTAAATGATTAAATCTTTTCACTACCAACCAAAGCACCACGAGTGCCCCTGTCAGTCATTTTGGCCAACCAATCTTGTACCGTTGTGCGGCATAGTGGCTTGTGAGTAGTTGCGTGCTGTAGAGGTTTGTACCGCGAACTTTGAATGGCTGCATCTGTATCTGTGGATCTTACTTCATGGGATTCGCTTGTGTGGAGCAGCAGGAGGTGAGACCAGGCTGGTGGGTATTTTGATTGTACTATGAATGAGTTCCCGAGGCATATCATCCAAGTTTTGGAATTATAAAAAATAACCCTTTGATGAGTTTGCACGAGAGAAAAAGATACCTTTTCACAAGTCGTGTACTGCACAATGTAGGTGAATTTGACAAACAGCTAATGTTGCTTAAAGAATTTAATATCTATCTGACAGTACTTTAGATCTCATGTAATTGAGCAGAAAATCACCTTGCTCTCACAAAGTTAGAGTTTTTGTTAACACACCTGTAGTGTGCTCTCATGAGGCACCAGTTCTGTAGGGTTTGGGCATTTACTGGGACAATTATTAATTGTAGCAGTAAATCACGAAATTGATTCTTTTAATGGCCTTAGAATCCAACCATGCGATATAACTCAAACAACGCACACACACAGGTACTAATACACGAGGATACATTTATTAATACATAGAATATGCATGTAAACCTAACAGATCTTATCGTGATGTTTATCAGAATACAAAAGGTATATATTCAGTCAGTTACGAAGAGTTACATATATCAAGAGGACATACGGTCAGTATATCATTCATTTAGACCGTTTCGTAATTGAACTTGGTTACAACTTCTACATTAGATACTCAAAACAAGTACATAACTCTTAGGAATTAAATTGATATCAACTGGTTGGGATAACAATTGAATTCTCGAGCTGTAATGCAGTGAAGTTGAATACTCATCTAATCTCTGGGGATTCAGATCTCCTGTGGGCACAAAGAAACATTTGGAGGCTTGTTGCTGTCCAATCCGCGCTCTCTGTCTCCGTGCCAGGCTGTGCTGTGCGGCTTGCGACGGTGCGCTGCTGATGCTCTCTGAAGACTGGCTAGTTAGTTTTGGCTGAAACTAGCAAGAGTTTGTGCACAGGAGAAAAGATGACTGTGGGTCCCAGCAAGTCAGGAAGAGGACCGGTTCGTTCCTGATGAAGCGCTAGTTCTGAATACTGATTCAGCTGTCCACAGTTCCGACCTGTTCACGAGGCTTGCTGCTGATGCTAATCTCGGGTGGATCCTCTGGTTACTCTCTGGCACCCTCCGCTCTAGACTCTTAGAACAAAGGAAAGTTCTGGCACTCGGACACACTGGCCATTCCGTGGTTGTCCAGGCTGAGTCTCAGGATGGTCAGGAGGCGCGCTGCGAGAATGTCCTGCCCTTGGGAGCCTTTCTGCTCCTGGGCCGTCCTGCCCAAGAATTGTCTCGCACAAATTCTCCTTTGAATTCTCTTTAGAATTGTCTCCAGAATAGTCTCCCAGGCCCTCTGTGTTGCCTGTTTTTACCTGGAGGAACTTCAGCTCGTTCATTGCCTGAAAGTTTCATGGGCATCAGAGACCCACGTGGGTTACTCGGCCCTACCAGTCCCTGATTGGTTGATCAAGGTGAGATATGAGTCACTTACTCCTGACACCTAGGAATGCAGTCCAGATGTCCATTTGGCACTCCCTAGACTGATAGGCGCCAATGGATGACCATTGATCATGATAGCCAGGCTTAGCTAAGTTCATCCCCGTTTGGGAGCTGTCCCTTATCAAAAGAAAACATCTTTAAATCAGCCTGCATGAATAGTTTCTCTGTGGCTGCACCACAGAGATGAAGAGAGAGATGGGGCCTCATTTGGGAAAGCACAGCAACACTTAATTCTGTCTTATTAACAAGCATTGCCGCTACACACCGCATCTTTTTGAATTGATTTGTTATCACCTTTGTCTGTCTGTGGCATGGGGGTTGTATCCCTTTCTCAGTTAACGTCTGATACATCCCCAGTAAACTGAGAGACTAAAACCCGCTAGCTATAAAACAGCTGCCTTCTGAAATTTCTCAAATTGCTCCAAAGTCGGGCAGAGTAAAACCTCTAAACTGAAAGCCACAATGGACACCACAGTTACCCGTAACACAAACTGTAGTACCGTAACACCTACAGATGCAGCCATTCAAAACGCGCGGGTACGCCACAGTATAACACGGTGGGCGTGTCGCATCAAAACGTTGTATGACGCGGTATAACGCGTTATTTGGCGTCATACCGGAGTTTACCATATGCAAATTAGATTATGTTAATAGTATCCGGAATCAACTTGTAAAACCGCCATGAGAAGCTAATAAAGCTTAACCTCTCATGTACAGCATTTGAGCTTTTAAATATAAACTGTTTATTACAGCATGTTAATCATCATTCATTAAAAAGTTGGTATATTTTATGAAAGTAAGATTGCTCAGTTGGGCAAAAGTACAACCTACCTTTATCATAAATATTTTAATTATGCAGAAATATTTTATGCATCAAAGCCTTTACCGAAGATATTACTAATAGTATTAATAATGAATGACCTTGGACAAGCTGTAAACTCAAAGTATTATGCTGGTCCACATTCTTTGTAACCGTCATTTTAAACGAAAATACTTTATTTTTTCATTGACAAAAAGTAACACCACAGCAGTTCGTTGATCTAACTAACTAACAAGGACAGGACATAGCCAATATGATAAAGGAATAAATTATTTTTTTTGTTTATTTCTTTAGCACATTTATTTGAACATTTCCATCCCTAGTTCATCAGGCATTTTCTTTTACGCTCCGGGCATGCTCCCACTGGCGCTGGTCTGTGTCTTCTAGGATATAAAGCCAGCGATTTGTTGTTAAAATTGGGTTTCCAATAACGCTGCAGCAAACTCTTGTTTTTATGTCCACTATAACAGACATAATCTCCCTTGCTTTTAACCAAACATTTAATAATTTCTAAGAATGAAAATGATTTAAACTATGCCACAGTTATCATTCAATGAGAGCTCAAAATATCACAAGGATCCTCAAGAGCGCAACAATGACAGCAGAGAAGATATGTGTATCAGATAAATTAGAATCCAAGCTTTTTTATATACGCTTTCTTATCTACGCTAAGAAGTAGTCTTTAAAATTTCTTCATCACACAGTAAAAAGTCAAAATTCTGGGGTGTGCGTATACGAGAGAATATGGAACAGCTTCAGAAGGGTGTCAGCCAATCAGATTTCAGGACTGGAATTATCTTTTATAATCGAGAATATAATATGGAATCACGTATCTAAAGAAATTAATAATGATATTAATTTAAGGATCTGAAGAAAGATGTGAAGACTGGTTTAAATTAAATCCTTTCCTGAATGCGGTTTAGACTTCTAAACAACAAGCTGGAGTTTATGGCAGGAAAGGGGGTTAACTGATAAGGATTCCAGATGCGAGCTAAGAACCCCTGGGGATGTAATCTTAAACTGACCATTTGGCCAGGGTCTCTTAACTGGCCAAATACCATGACCCCCCCCCCCCTCTTTACCATAAGAACGAATGATGTCAGAGCAGCAAGGAAGGACTATATAAACTAAAAGTTTGTACCGGCACTTGGAACAATACTTCGGTTTTGTTGTTTCTTGAGGGAAACAAGACTTCTGCTTTATTGTTCCTTGCATGCAATAAACTCATCTGTTTAACTTCATCTCGGGATCCAGAACCTTATTCTTTCTGTTACAACAATTTTGGCGTACTCAGCGGATGCTCCAGAAGGCGTAGAACTTCCCATCAGCAGGAGAGACGGTCAGCGCTCACATTACTAAGTGGTAAGGACTCCTTTTTTTTTAAAAAAAAAGTCCCGACTCTCTCTGACCAATTGGGAAGTCTCTGCTCCCTGCGAGAATCTCCCGAGATGACGGAGTAAATGTGAGTTCCTGAATTCCTCTGGCCCGGGGAAGACACCGGTGCATGTAATGGGTGGTTTGCTGTAAGCCCAGAATTTGGTCTGGCAGGCGGTGATTCGCGGTATTGTGTACAGGCATTCGAAACTGGTGTATGCCTTAATTGCGCTTGGAGTTTTTGAACGGGTTTTGGACCTTTACCGCGAAGTTCAGGACTGGTGTGGGCCTTAATTGCGCCCGGAGTTCTGAAGTTCAGGACTGGTGTGGGCCTTAATTGCTCCCGGGGTTCTGAAGCTGAGTGGTGCATTAAATGCATGTATAATCCAGGATTGGTGTGGGGCTTAATTGCACCCGGGGTCCTGAGATTAGCTACGCCTTGATCGTGCACGGATTGGCGTGGCGTGGTTTTTTGTTTTAAAGGGAACAGGAGAGAAGTAGAAGATATATATGTATATTTTTGGTGTTTTCCTTGTTTGTGAATACATAAACACACGCACGACACTAACATAAACACACCTCATAATAAAAGAGCAAAGCACTAAGTAACAGGATTAAAGGATGTTGAGACCCGAGAATCGCCCTGATTGAGCTCAGTGTGTAAATCCACCCCGGGGCAAAAGCAGCGATGCTGGCATTCTGGGGATGGTGAATTACTGATCAAGGAAGGGGGTTTTTGAGGTCTTATTCCTTGCCTGTGAACAGTGTGGTGTAAGTCCTCTCTAAAGGCTCTGAGAGGCATTTAGATCTGGAGGTAACAGATGCCCATAGTTGAATAAGTGCAGGAATGCACAGGTTTTCCAAAGTGAAAGCATCCCGCTACTGTATGAGCTGTTACCTCACACACGACAAAGTAACTCTTAAAGAGACCGAACATGTGTGCTAACTGATGGTCTGAGAAAGTAGTGTGAGGGTCCGTTTATATATCGGAAAAGTGTAAGTTGACGGAAAAGAAGGAGAAAAATATGGGAAAAGCTGAGTTTGTCAGAGGGAGTTTGGGGCGAAGACGCCTGTAAAGAAAGCATATGAGTATTGATTGGCAAAAGCACAAGCATGTAGCTGCCACCCTGGTGCATGGCCGGCACCAGTGGTGGCAGATACATGAGAGAAAAAAAAAGAGAAATTGGGATGTGACTACTAAAAAGTGTGTTTACGGGAAAAACAAAAACCCGAAACAAAAGATACTTTACTCGTTCCGAAAGAGTATGAACAAAAGCAAAAAGAGGCAGTGCAGGAGAATCAGAAACTAAAGGAAGAATTAATTCCTGGTCGCACTGCACTAGTTAATGTGTTACAACCGTCAACTAAATTATATCCTGCTCTCCCATAGGGGAACAGACAGGCAGGAAATGAAAATAATTGGGATCAATTCCCACAGTGACCATATGGAGACGGGGGGTCTGAATGGGATGACACCTGTTACGAGTGTGATAGAGACGGAACAGAGACTCCCCTCTTAAAGGGAGGGTGCCCGCAGACCTGTACTCTCACCCGAAGTGGGAAAGGACTTGATGTAGCGGGGGCTGGCGCTGTTGATGACAGCGTCACTCTAACTGTCTTGCACCCCGTCAAGGTGGTCCGCACTCGCACCTACCTTCCCTGATTCCCCCATAAGATCAAATCCAAAATCGGAAGATAATGACCGGTGGGCTAAAGTACCGCATCCGAAATTAGGAATGAAGCGAACCTGGAGTGTGCTTCAGCAATTAAAAGGATTCATGTAGAAGTGAAACAAGAATACAGCACATTGTAGTACGAAGAGAAAAATATATTCTCGATGTGTATGTGTGTTTTATGAATTTGTGTGCCGGCATGTATGTGTGTAACTGTGAGTTTTGGTATACTAAATGACGGTGCGAGTGTGTTTAGCCAGCGGGACTGGCTAGAGACGTAACTAAAGAGACTTTAGAAAATCAACTTAAGGAGATTGGAAAATATAAGAGGGGCCGACAGGGGCACTCGTGGTGCATTGGTTGGTAGTGAAAAGATTTAATCATTTAATCTTTTTACTGTGCACATTTTAATCCGCTTAGTTTTGAATATTTATATGGAATTTTACCACTTAAGGGAAATTTTAGTAGCTAAGCATAAAAAGAAGAGGACCATAACGCATCTGAAGGTCATAAACGATATTAATTTAGGAACATAAACATTACTGTATGTACGTAAACTGTACTGTGTATGGCTGGTCTTGATAGTTTAAAGAAAAAATACACACCAGTCTTCCATTTCTCCATAAATATTTTAAGCATGAAAGTTTTATGAAACGGTACCCAAATATGCGATTCCTGTATAGAATGAATTTTAATTTAAAAAAATTATTTAACACAAAAATTAAGCTGTTTACATCTTCCGCCTGAGAACAGTCACCCGTTGCTACCCAATGCAGAAACACAGCCACTAACTAGCAAAGAGAGGACATTAGCTAGCCAATATGATAAAGAAATAAATGATTATTTTGTTTATTGCTTTTGCACATTTATTTGAACATTTCCATCGATTGTACAAGCACTTGGAAACTGTCCAATCCCTAGTTCATCAGGCATTTTCTTTTACGCTGCGGGCATTCTCCCGGTCTGGCGCCGGTCTGTATCTTCTAGGATATAATTCCAGCAAACTCTTGTTTTCATGTCCACTATAACAGACAATCTCATTTGCTTTTAACCGAGCGTTTAATAATTTCCTAAAATGAAAATGATTTACTTTATTTCCCTCACGGGATCAATAAAAGTATCTATCATCTGTCTAAACTATGGGATAGAATTCTGGGGTCTCCCCATACCAGAGATTATGGTAGGGCTTCAGAATGGTGATTGGCTGACACCATCTGACACCCCTCTGATTGGAGAAAAAAGACGTGCTGGTTTGCTATACATACTGTACCAGGAAGAGGATTTCTTTCTATTCGAAACGTGTATTTTAAAAGTTTAAGAAGTAAAAACCTTACAGCGTACACAGATTTCTAAACTGATCAGGATCGTTATCTTTGTCTTATGCATAATAATGTTCACCGCTCTGTCCAGCAAATTAATAATAAACTTTATTTTATATAGCGTTTTAAACGAATAAGTAATTAGATTGCTCATAAACCTAATCACTTATTCTACATAAACACATCGTAATTGCTCTCTGAAAATGCTTTTTCTTTTTATTTAGGCTCAGATTTCAACTATAGATCGTATTATTATAAACTTTCTTGGAAAAATGTCTTTTATGTAAAGCATTTTTGCTATTAATTCATTTAGGGCTAGAATATGTTCATTGTCTTCCAATCGAGTCGAGTTGACATTAGAAGCTTGCCATGCCCGGACTGTTACACCAACGCATTAGCATGTTAAAGCGATTTCATTCAGGAGCCTAGCTTTCTTAACTAGTAAGTACTGTACGTCCTTGGTTTTGGAGGGGGGAGGTGTCTTTCGCTGGAAATCTTGCCCCCTTCTACTTTGAAAATACCTGTGAAACCGGTTTAATTCGTCACAGCCAGCACTCCTGCAGAGAGGGGGGTTGTACTCATTAATGTCTAAACCGGAACACATCATTATATCTCATTTTGTATTTCTATAAAAAAATCGTTTGCCCAGCCTAACACTATTGTTGTTAGTGTTTTTATTCTGTAAAGCGCTTTGAGGAGCACAGCTTTCTCAGCACTTAGATTACTTTTTGATACCATCCTTACACAAAGCAGAAAATGATTGTATTTTCCGATGACATACAAGTGGAAAGATTACAGATTTTAATTGTCTTTTTTCTGAACCAGGGAAAATCTGATCATGTTTCTCTATAACAATAATAAAAAAACTTTATTTTACATATCACCTTTAAAAGTGGCATCTCAAAGCAATACAGTAGATGTAAACCACAGATTACAAAGTAAATACCCAGACAAACGCAAACGAGTTTTTAATAAAATGCTTTTATTCATTCAGCAGAGAGAGAGCGTAAAACCTGGGCATAACAGCTGTTCCTTTTTCTGATCACTCGCTCTCTGGATAAACATCTCGCCTGTCCTGTTCTTTGTTTTCCTAATTTGCTGATTATGCCTTCTGCGATCCACTCCTGCCCTCACACCTAAAGAAGACTATTTTAAATTTCTTTGCACGGTCCATTGTGCAATTAACCCTTGTATGTGCTGTCCTTAAGGTGATATCATATAAAGGTGATATGTAAAATAATGTTTTTTATTATTGTTATAGAGAAACATGATCAGATTTTCCCCGGTTCAGAAAAAAAGATCTAAAGTATACTAGTTTGTCACTAGTATACTTTTAATACAGTCTATGCTGTGCTCTAGAGGATCCTTGTGATATTTCGAGCTCTGGTTGAATGATAAGTGTCGCAGTTTAAATAATTTTCATAGTTGGAAATTATGAAACACTCTGTTAAAAGCAAGGGAGTTTTTGTGTCCGTTACAGTAAAAGAAAATGCCTGACAGAGTAGGGCTTGGACAGATTCCAAGTGCATTTTTGCAATTTACGTTGCATTGTGCTGCTATAATACAGTTTAAAATAATTAAAACTCTAAACGGTATCAGCTTTATTTATGGGTTGCAATTTAAAAAAAGTCAAAAACCGCACTCAGAATGCAATTTAGAGCTTTCTGGCAAGAGGAGACACTCAAATTAATAATGTAACATGCCACTGTTTGTGCATGAACAAGGTTATACTGCTATTTCCTTAGATACGCGATTAAAAAAAACATTTTTTTTTTAATCCCCGGCAGAACCGGGCATCCATAAGAATCAAGTAATAGGTTTATTCCATGCTGAAAAAAAGAAGAAAGGAAAACACATTCCATAAGAATCAGCGCTTTTATATAGCGCCTTTAAAGGTGGCTTCTCAAAACGCTTTACAGGATAAAAACAACAATAACAACAACAACAACAATATTGTATTTCATTGCACTTTGACAGATCATCCTTAAATCAATTGTTGACTCTTCTCTCTTTACTACTTGTTTGGAGTGACTGAGCTCCGCTCTGTACCACACAATGATCCCCGCAGAGTCTCTACCCCGAGTGATTTGGGGTTTTTTGACAGAGGGCAAAAAGACACGAATCGAAACCTGTTTTTCTAGCTTTTAAAGTCGTGCGATGTGTAAGCAGGAACACATCATTATATCTTACATATGAAAAATACATAATATAGCTCCCAAACAAACGCAAACGTGTTTTTAATAAAATGCTTTTATTCACTCATAATCTGACAATTATAGGAAGACTAAGGAAGGACTAAGGGAATTGTTATCTGTTGTTGAAGCTGTGAGCTCGGTGACTTTGAGACCACTTGTTATCCCAAGTTGTTTGAATCGCCACAATTCAAATAGAGAAAAAAGAGCTGACTGACAAGATTTAAGATGTGGCTGTCAATGTTGGATTAAAAAAAAACACGTTGCCCGACATTAGTTGCATTGCTTGAAAAATAATTTTATTTCGAGAGACTGAATAAGTAATTCAAGTGTTTTTTTAACTTCCTGAAAAACAAGTAATAATTTAACAATATGTGCAAACGTTTTATGATATGTCACTGTTGTGGATGTTTGTGGAGTGTATCTTATTTGCCTGTCTGTCCTGGCTGTGCTCTCTCTCTCAATTTGATTCAATTCAAGGTGCTTTATTAGCATGACAGATGGGTACAATCAGTGTTGGGCATTTACTTTGTAATCTGAGGTCCTTTTAACAGTTTTTGCATCTACTGTATTGCTTTGAGATGCCACTTTTAAAGGTGATATATAAAATCAAGGCTTTAACTTGCTTTAACTCTGCAAGTCTGAGTTCTTGTGTCTGTCCTATCCGAACCCGAAAGTATTACAGTATCTTTATAGCAGGTGGTGTACAGCTTTTTAGTATAGATTACACTTTTCTAAAATGTATTTAAAAAATAAAAACGATTACAATCTAATCTTTCCACGTTTGATCCCAAGATCCCAAGAAAAATAAATCTAAACGGGGAGAAAGCTATGCTGAAAGTTTATTAAGATACTTAGAAGACAAAGATATCGATTTATGTTGCATTTGTCTGATTGTGAATCAAAAAACACATATATTTAAACACGCGTTTGCGATTTAAATCAAAACGCGATTTAAATCAATATAAATGTTTCTATTGTAACGCAAAGGTGACTATTCATTGTTATTAAAATGACTTAAATTCGATCATGTTGTGATATTTAGAAACATAAATTTGTTTGGTGCGAGTGAAGTTTTATTTAATCTCTGACCCAGGGAAAAGTTTTATTTTTTCAGAAATGTTTGTTAAAAAAAAAAGTCATGGCTTCGGCTGTATTCAAACACCCACCGTGTGATGTGGGAGTCAGGAACCTAACCCACAGCGCCAGCGGCAAGGTCACATGAGGAGTGCTGAAAAAGCCCTACAGAAACACTATCAACAGACAATGTACAGCGTGTACTATTCTTGTGTTGCAGTACATGAATATAATTATATCGTTATTAATTTCTTTAGATACGCGATTCCATATTATATTCCCTTTTAATCAAATTCTAAAAGTATGCTTGTTGACTCCGGTATCACGTTAGTTAAAGACTTTGATGCTTATAATCTTTAGGGAGAAATGGAATACTGGTGTGTATTTTTTCTTTAAAGTACCGAGACCAGCCATATACTGATGTTTATGTTCCAAAATTAATATCGTTTATGGCCTTCACACACGTTACAGTATGCTCCTATTCTTTTTATGCTCAGCTACTAAAATTTCCCTTCAGTGGTAAAATTCCATATAAATATTCAATACTAAAACGGGCACAGTAAAGACATTTAAATCTTTCTACGACCGACCAACGGACCACGAGTGCCCCTGTCGGTAAACCAATCACGTACCGCGTTATTTTGCGTCAACACGCGTCATGATGCGCAAGGCCGTACCCAATTACCTCCGGTACGTGTCTGTGCCGCGCACTTTGAATGGCTGCATCTGTATTATGTAAACTGTATATTGCTGGTATTGGTAGTTTAAAGAAAAAATACACACCAGTATTTAATTTCTCCCTAAACATTTTAAGCATCAAAGTCTTACATGTGGTTATTTCAAAAACTTTTTTACGTGCTCCTTCTGACCATGTTACTTTATGTTTATATACAGTACTTTGTGAGAAAAGTGATAGTTTTAAGCTTTTCTGTGAATACGATCGATACCGGAGTAAACAAAAGCATACTTTTAGAATTTGATTAATATGGAATCGCGTATCTAAAGAAATTAATAACGATATAATTATATTCATGTACTGCAACGCAAACAGTAGTATATACACATATCTGTTTCACCACTTGTCAGATGACTGTGTTAGTAGCATGATGGTTTAAGTGCCTGACTTATAAGTAAGAGGCTGGGTGTTCAAATTCAGCTATTGTCATAAGTTTTCTTTTAACAAACTTTTCTTTGAAAAACTAAAATAGCAATATTATGGACACTCTATTGACTTTTTTATATTTCTAAATATCACAACATGTTCAAATCTAAGTCATTTATTAATAATAATGGATAGTTTCAAACTGCTACTGATATCATTATCATGAAAAAAGTGAATCCTGTTTTTTTATGGTCTGAAGCTCAAATCCTGCCCAACTAAAAATTAGACACAAGAAGAGTATTATTGGACAATGCTGTGAGGCTAAAGAACTCAATAACAATATTAATTCAAAGATCTAAATATATTTAATGCATACACCTGACATTAGAGGTGTCAGGTCTTTCCCTCTGAATCACTGCAGTAGGAGGAACCTGTACCGAGTGGATCCCTTTAGATCTCCCTTCAGATTTAAAAGGATATTAATAATATATTCAGTGTCGCATTAACATTGGAATGTTAGAGAATAGCGATTACAAGCATTAAAATCATACTTGCTTTATACTGTCCAACTGAACAGTCTTGCTTTTATAAAATATACCGCCTTGTTTAATGTGTATGATGCTGTAATAGTTTAAAATAATTAAAAGTCTAAACAGTATCAACTTGAATTCTTATCTCTATTAATATAACTATCAAGTGGTATTAAATAAATACAGGTTTTTAGTATAGATTACACTTTTCTAAAATGTATTTAAAAAAATGATTACAATCTAATCTTTCCACGTTTGATACCAAGATCCCAAGAAAAATAAATCTAAACGGGGAGAAAGCTATGCTGAAAGTTTATTAAGATAGTTAGAAGACAAAGATAATGATTTACGTTGCATTTGTCAGATTGTGAATCATTTAAAAGACATTTAATTAAACACGCGTTTGCGATTTAAATCAAATTGGGGATAACGGGGACTTGCAGTGCATCGGCATAGATGGGAAAGCCAGAGCCGCCCTCGTGTTTCGAAATCTTGTGACTTTTGAAATTTACTGGGGGTTGAAAATACCTGTGAAACCGGTTTGTTTACAAACAATGTACACATAGAGACTCAGACAGTAGCAATAATAACTCTAATAATTAATAACCCTAATTAATCGAATCCTAGGTGTGAGTTCACAAAGCCTGAATTACATACTATGCCTACGTCTGCAAAACACCTGATCTTCTACTCTAAAGATTTCAGTGCTCTGTGTATATTCTAATTGTAGTGGGGGCAGGGTGTGTGGGGACAAGTACCGGGGTAAAGTTAGATTGAAGTTGGCACGCCTGTAGCATTTTCACGAAACCTCCTAGAGTTGTGAGAACACTTTCTTTGTGTATAAAGTACATTGTGAATGTTTTCACAGTCTTCACTTTGTTGTTTTTATGCCATTTTTTTGACCACGCACGAATATTCTTATGTCCATATCTTCGCAAGGGAATCCGTGTGAATTTTAATACTAATTAAATGACCGCGGGCACTTTCCACCCCCTATACTCTTCTCAGAGTAGAATAGGCTAACCTTCGGTGGATGTTTTGGGTTTTGCTTGTTCACATATCTCCCCTTTTTATAAAACAACATGGTTGAAAACTGTTCCAGAGCCACTGTTGTTTCATCAGTGAAAAGTATATCATGAAATGCCTCTCCCTGTTCAATCCATTGGAAAAAAGAAAAGGAGCATAAAGCGTCTGATGGTCATAAACAATATTCATTTAGGAACAGCATCAGAGATATTTTTTTAACTGCACTGCATCGAAGAGAATACCATAGCGCATTTTTTTTTTACTCCCTAGCGCGTTTTTTTTTCCTGGCGGAAACAGGCTTCCATAAGAATCAGTATAGCGTCTGGGAAATATGTTTTTCCTGCATTAAAGTTTAACTCGTTCAGAGCGCCCTACATTACAAACTCCAAGCGTTTCATTTTGGCTGTGTTTATTTAACAGGCTGTGAAAAAAGTAACAATGTACTTTGTACATACAGTGTTTTCGTAACTCTAGGAGGTTTCATAAAAAAGCTACAGACGTGCCAAAATCATTCTCAAACTTCAAGCTAACTGTACTCCGGTAAACACCTGATCATCTACTCTAAAGATTTCAGTGCTTTGTGTATATTCTAATTGCAGTGGGGACAGGGTGTGTGGGGACAGGTTACTGTTTTCACAGCCTTCACTGCTGTTCACAAGCCAATAGCATTTAAACCACAGCACCCACAATGCTGCAAGTGTTTTACACACAAAGCAGACTAAGCACTAAGCACACTAAGCACTAAGCACAGAATAGTGACACAGCTTTGTTTTTAAGCCATTTTTTTTACTACGCTCAAATATTCTTTTGTTCATATCTTCGCAAGGGAAACACAGAAAGCCTTCAAACCAAACGCATTTTAAAGACCATGACTTTTGAAAATGTTCACAGCTTGCACATAAAAAAATCAGTGAGCTAATTCTCTGTTTTTCTGAAACAAGTTTATTTACAAACAATTTAGACACCGAGAGAGAGAAATGCGATAACCGTGCAGCGCCAGGCAAATGCACATTAATGTGGGGATTTCGGGCTCACGTGGATTTGCCCCCTACAGTACAACCTGTGGTACCGCTGTGTACATACAGTACGAACATGTTGTGATATTTAGAAATATAAAAAATGTCAATATAATGCCAACAATATTTGCTATTTTAGTTTAACATTTAGAAATGTTTATTTGTTAAAAGAAAACTCATGGCAACAGGAGCAAGGAACACGTAAAAACGTTTCCGAAATAACCACATGTAAGACTTTGATGCTTAAAATGTTTAGGGAGAAATGGAATACTGGTGTTTATTTTTTCTTTAAAATACCAAGACCAGCAATATACAGTTTACATAATATGTTTATGTTCCTAAATTAATATTGTTTATGACCTTCAGATGTGTTATGCTCCTATTCTTTTTATGCTCAGCTACTAAAATTTCCCTTTAGTGGTAAAATTCCATATAAAAATTCAATACTAAGCGGATTAAAATGTGCGCAGTAAAGAGATTAAATGATTAAATCTTTTCACTACCGACCAATGCACCACAAGTGCCCCTGTCAGTCATTTTGGCCAGCCAATCACGTACCGCGGTAGGGCGCGGTGGAGCAAGGTAGGTGCCCGCAGTAGGGGTTTGTACCGTGCATTTTGAATGGCTGCATCTGTATACGCTAAATAAAACGCTGTGGCCGTAGCGCAATATACCGCATTATAATTTGCATTACGCATGCAAATTAGATTATGATAATAGTATCCGGAAGCACCTTGTAAGACCTTGTAAAACCGCCAGGTAGAGCTAATACAGCTTAACGTCAGCATTTGAGCTGTCACCAGAAAACATCCAGTTTTGAATCCCGGTCACTGCTGCAATCTTTTTCCAATTAAGAATTTAAGTTGTATACTTCTTTAGACTTTTAATAATTATAAAACTGTGTATTACAGCAAGTTAATCATTAAACATTAAAAAGTCTGTATATTTTATAAAAGCAAGATTGCTCAGTTGGACAAAAGTACACAACCTTCCACCTTCATTATAATTATTTTAATATTTTAATTATGCAGACATTTTTAATGCATCAAAGTCTTTACAGAATATATTACTAATAGTATTAACAATGAATGACCTTGGACATGCTGTAAGCTCAAAGTATTACCGTGTTCTTTGTAACCGTCTGCATCAGTTTAGCTGTTGCAACAGGAAAGACTTTATTTTTGCATTGACAAAAAGTAACACCACAGCCTTTCGTTGATCCGATCATGTATTCGTTTCCAATCATACAAAATAAGTTTTAAGAATCTCAGATTCACTATGCCTTTCAAATGCTCATAAATAATATTAATTTAGGAACATAAACATATTATGTAAACTGTATATGGTTGGTATGGATAGTTTAAATAAAAAATACACACCAGTATTCCACTTTCTTCCAAAACATTTTAAACATCAAATTATTGCATTCGGTTACATACTGTGTTTTTTTTGGAAAAGTTTTTACGTGCTCCTTCTGACCATATTAAGTTTATATACTTTGTAAAACGTTATAATTTTTTAACTTTTTCTGCAAATATGCTCATTATCACAGTAAACAAAAGCATACTTTTTAGAATTTGATTAATAGGGAATATAATATGGAATCACGTACCTTAAGAAATGAATAATGATATAATTATATTCATATACTGTAGCTCAAATCCTACTAAACTAAAAATTAGACACAAGAAGAGTATTATTGAACAATGTTGTGACGCTGTGGCGGAATTTCTTTGTAAAGTGGAGAGTTATAGAGGAGACAAGTTGTGTATCGCCTCTTTTTACACTTGTAAACAAGAACATTCCAATGTTAATGCGACACAGAAGATATTATTAATAATATGGTGCTTTCGGGCTCATGTGGTTTGCGCCCTATACCCTGCGGGACCGCTGTGTACATACATTCAAAATGCGAGAAATACTGCTCAATACGAGTTTGTGCGAACAACCCACATAGGTGATATTTAGAAATATATACTGTAGTATTTTTGGGTTCAGCGAGGACGGGCACAGTGATTCAGACACTCGTTGACTGAAAAACGGTGCTTTTAGTTTTTGGCACAGCCAGCACAACCCCCATGCCCATGCCAGCAGAGACAGAGAGAGAGAGATAAGAAACAGTAAAAAGAAACAGACCCTGACAAAGTACAGGCCCAGCTCATAGAAACTGGACGACACAGGCAGACCTGGCTGCCCAGACAGGACAGGCTGTGCTCTCATTGCCAGCGGAGAGAAATAAACACAGAGGTGCACTTCCTACTGCACTGTCCCAGATATTCTGGGATTAGAGAAACATTCTTCCCTAAATTCAGGAATCTAATCCCAGAGCTGAGCCAAGTGCTGAGCCCTAAACAGAGCCTCCGGAGCCAGCTGGTCCTGAGTGGGAATTTTAATAATTATTCATTACTAATAGTTTATGCACCTGTGAAAAAAAATAGTGTAAAAATGTCAAAGTGAAGGCTGTGAAAATATTCACAATGTACTTTAAACATAAAGCAAGTGTTCTCGCAACCGTAGGAGGTCTCACGAAAACACTACAGGTGTCCCAAAATCGTTTTCGTACTTCATACTTTACAGCAGTTGAAAACCGAAGAAAGAAATGACTCTGAAAAAGTTACAAAAATTTTGAAATTATTATTATTAAATTAAAAATGTTAATAATGACCATTCTTGATTCTCGATTCTTATTACAATATATACATTCATTTTAAGGCTTGAGGTATCTGTTAAATTGCCCCATTGAATAAAGTGTTTTTAATTAAACTGGTGTAGGGGTTTTGTGATTTCACTGAGACAATTATTAATTGTAGCAGTAATCACGAGGTGGTTCGTTATAGACAATTAATCGTCAGAGCAACCAACAACACACACACAGATTTAATACACAAGATACATTTATTAACCATAAATTGTGCACCAAACATATATCAGTCTGCCTGAATACAGGCTGCAGACCTTACTGTGAGGGTTATCAAAATTCAAGGTATATAATCTCGAAGAGATGCAGACACAAAGAGATATATGATAGAAAATATACTTCAATATACCGTTCAGCTATACCAAATCGCTAATCAGTGTTATTACCCACTGTTACACTAGACTCGGTGGTAAATACATTACTCATGAATTAAATTGATAACAACTTGTGTTGAGGTAACAATTAAATTCTAGAGACGCAATGTAGATCATGGGGTTTACTTATCCACTGTGTATGGATTTGGATTTCCCGGCACGAACACCAAAGCAGCTGACAGGCTCTGTTGCAAACTCTGTCCCAGCGGTCGTCCAATAGGCATCGTCTTCACGTCCTCTGGCTACCGGCCAACCAGTTGAGGTGCAGCTTGGAGTAGGACGGGCGGAGGAATCTAACTGCGGCGCTCAGTGCAGTCGTTGCTCCCAGGGGTCTATTAGTAGTCCGGCTGTCTAGTAGAAAGTCTCTATGCACAGAGTGTGACCGTGGGTCCTCGCAAGTCGCTCTTTTGCATGGGAAGAAAACTGGTTTGTTCCCAGTCCAGCGCTGTTTTTGAATAAGCTATTCAGGTTGTCGACGAGGGTCCAACTGTAGGCTGCCGTTGATGAAGCGGAGCATTCACGTTGGTCATTGCAGAATTTTGAGTACGTACAGGATCCTCGGCCTCGCGCTTAGAACAAAGTCCAAGTCCCAGTACAAACAACAGCGGTTGTCACGTGATTGTCTCTGAGGGTGCATGAAAATGGCCAAGGAGAGCCCCGACCTGAGCTTGTGCTACCTCTTTGACCAAGACACAGATGTGTGATGATTGGTTGAGAGTTTGGCGGGCATTGGAGACCCACGTGGTGTTACCACGCCCTGCCAGTCCCTGATTGGTTGAACAAGGTAAGAGAAGAGTCACTTACTCCTGACACCTAGGAATGCAGTCCAGATGTCCTCTGGAACTCCCTAGACAGATAGGCACCAGGGATGACCATTGATCATGATAGCCAGGCTTAGCTAAGTGCATCCTCATTTGGGAGTTGTTCCTTATCAAAAGAAAACACCTTAAATCAGCCAGCATGAATAGCTTCTCTGTGGCTGCCCCACAGAGATGAAGAGAGAGATGGGGCCCCAATTAGGAAAGCACATCAGCGCTTAATTCTGTCTTATTAACAAGCATTGCTGCTACACCGGTTTAACAGCTGTTAAGCATACTGTAATTTTTGTTAACACAACACAACTTTGTCAGGGAAAAAAACGACAGCAGGCACTTTTCCTTCCCCCTTATATTCTCATGTACGAGTAGAATAGGTGAACCTTCCAATGAAAGACAGTCCCCCTTCTCCCCACGGACAAACTGACAAATGCCTTCACTTTGTCACAGCTTTCACTCCAATTACCCAGAGAGTAAGCACGGGAATAAAGCTTTGTTTTATTTCTAAAACCCTTTCTTCATGTCCTGTTTTAATTCAGGCAAGGGTCAACTATATTCACAATACTGCTGACAGCAGGAAAATTCCTATTCTTTACTCAACAGCTTTTTAAAAACAGAACCAATGACGTTCAAACTGATTTTTTACACAGAAGACTAACACAGCTTTGCATTGGGAATCTCTTTTTCTCATGGTTTTATTTAATGTGGCACTGTGCACTGGGATAGGGGGATGCTGTTCACGAGCCAATAGCATTTAAACCACAACACCAACAAAGCCTCACTTTGGGTTGAGAAACATTTTTTTATTTTTTTTAATACTACCAGCTATATAAATACACCTCAAACATACAATTTAAAATGATTAAAAATCTAGACAGTATACAACTTGAATTCTTATCTCTATGAATATAACTATCAACTGGTATTAAATAAATACAACTTTTTTGTATAGATGACACTTTTCTAATTTTTAAAAAAAAATTAAAAATGATTACAATCTAATCTTTCCACATGTGATCCCATGAGGAAGTACAATATTCTCCTGCTTTGTTTAATGATGGTATGAAAAATAAATCAAAATTGTGAGAAAGCTATGCTTAAAGTTAATTAAGGGACTTAGAAGACAAAGATAACGATTTATATTGCATTGTCAGATTGTGAATCAATAAAGGCATTTAATTAAATACGCGTTTGCGATTTTAATCAAAATGGGGGTAATGGGGTTAGACGATTAGACATGCAATACACTTCCTTGTGATCATCGTAGAATCTTTTTGTAAGTCTTTTTAACTTTTTAATTAAACATTGTAAACACTTTAATTTTGTTAACACAACATGCATTTCATACAGATACAGTACAATCACATTCTCCTGTCTTCCTGTTTCCATGGTGTGAAACAAATTAGCAGGTAATTGAGATAACAGTGCACCACCCACCGAGTGGAATGTTCTATTTTAAGTGTAAAAAGAGGCGATACACAATGTGTCTCCTCTATAACTCTTCAGTTTAGAGTGAAATTCTGTCAGAGCCTCACAACATTGTCCAATAATACTCTTCTTGTGTCTAATTTTTAGTTTAGCAGGATTTGAGCTACAGTATATGGATATAATTATATCGTTATTCATTTCTTTAGATACGTGATTCCATATTATATTCCATATTAATCAAATTCTAAAAATGTCAATATAGTGTCCATAATATTTGCTGTTTTAGTTTATCAAAGAAAGTTTTATTTGTTAAAGGAAAACTCTTGGGAACAGCGGGGTTTGAACACCCGCCTTCCCCCACAGAAAGCACATGCCTAACCCATTACGACACAGACATAATCATGTAGGAAAGACTGTAACTGAAGCAGACATTTCCAAAGAAAGTTTACTACTGTGATAATTTTAGCTACAATATATGAATATAATAATATTGTTATAAATTTCTTTAGATATATGATTCTATATTATATTCCCTATTAATCAAATTCTGAAAAGTATGCTTTTGTTTACTGCGATAACGAGCATATTCGCAGAAAAGGTTAAAATGTAACTTTAATGTATAATTTTAAAGTATATAAACTTAATATAGTCAGAAGGAGCACATACAAACTTTTCCAAAATTACCACATGCAACTGAATGCAATACTTTGATGCTTAAAATGTTTAGGAAGAAAGTGGAATGCTGGTGTGTATTTTTAATTTAAACTACCAATACCAGCCATATACAGTTTATATGATATGTTTATGTTCCTAAATTAATATCGTTTATGATCTTCAGATGCGTTATGCTCCTCTTCTTTTTATGCTTAACTACTAAAATGTCCCTTTAGTAAAATTCCATATTAATATTCAATATTAAGCAGATTGCACAGTTAAGAGATTAAATTATTTCACTAATAACCAATGCACCACGAATGCCGCCTGTCAGTCATTTTGGCCAGCCAAAACAGGCTGTGACGCGCTGAACTGTAGATAATTTTGCATGGTATTGGGTTTAACTGTGCATTTTGAATGGCTGCATCTGTAAATGTTGAAAGGTATGAGAAAACTGGATTTTGTTAGTGACACTATGTACTATGTTGAACTAAGTAGTATATAATAAATTTGCACAACAACACTGGAAACACTATTGTATTACATATACAGATAGAGCCATTCAAAACAAGCAGGCGATACCGCATACTTTTGCGGTGCGCTTGACACAGTATAGCGCAATTTACGGTATTAATACCGTATATTTTCGCATAGAACCGCATGATACCGCAAGTAAAATAATAGTATTCGGAATTTCCGAAAGGTGGAGCTAATAAAGCTCAACCTCTCATGTTTGAGCTGTCGCCATCAAAGTCTTTACCGAAGATATTACTAATAGTATTTATAATGAATGACCTTGGACAAGCTGTAAACTCAAAGTATTGCTCTGGTCCACATTCTTTTTTTCATTGACCATTTTTGTAAACGTAACACCACAGCATTTCGTTGATCCAATCACGCATTTGTTTCCAATCATGCAAAGTACAGTAATTTTTGAGAATCTCCGATTCACCATGCCTTTCACATGCTCATAAAAGATATTGATTAAGGAACATATACATATTACTGTATGGAAAACTGTACTGTATACAGTATGTATATGTATATTTAATGTCTTTACTGTGACCGTTTAAGTATTGAATATTTATATGGAATTTTACCACTGAAGGGAAATCTTAGTAGCTGAGCATAAAAAGAATAGGAGCATGACGCGTGTGAAGACCATAAACAATATTAATTTTGTAACATAAACATACAGTATTACAGTATATGGCTGGTCTTGGTACTTAAAAGAAAAAATACACATATTTCATTTCCCCCTAAACATTTTAAGCATCGAAGTCTTTAACTAACATGTGAAATAACGTGTATAAAAAGTGGTAGTTTTAAGCTTTTCTGCGAATACGCTCGATACCGGAGTCAACAAGCATACTTTTAGAATTTGATTAATAGGGAATATAATATGGAATCGCGTATCTAAAGAAATTAATAACAAATTATATTCATGTAATACAACACAATAGTACACGTTGTACAATGTCTGTTGATACTGTTTGTGTAGGGCTGTTTCACCACTCCTCAAGAAACCTTGCGGGTGGTACTGTGATCTAGGTGCCCGACTTCTGAACCTCAGGTTGGGTGTTCAAATCCAGCCGGCGCCATGACGTTTCTTTTAACAAACATTTCTTTAAAAAAATAAAATAGCAATGTTAAGGACAATTAATTGACTTTTTATATTTCTAAATATCACAACATGTTCGAATTTAAGTCATTTTTTAATAACAATGAATAGTTGTAAATTGTAAATACGATGTTTACATTGGCGTTATTAATTTTTCACTTGAGTGTATGGAGGATTGTCAGTTGTCACTGAGAGCAGACAGCCCCTCTTAAGGTTGCGCAAACGATCTTTTAGATTTTTATAGAGAAATGGAGGCTGTACAGTATGCGTTACAATATAAACATTTACTGTCAAACTTTAAATCAGCAATTGATTTAAAGACGATCTGTCAAAACTTGATTCTTATGGACGCCCGATCCCGCCAGGGATTAAAAAAAAAAAACAGGCAATCACTTATCTAAAGAAATAACAGTATAACTATGTTCATGCACAAACAGTAGCATGTTACATTATTAGTTTGGGTGTCTCCTCTTGCCAGAAAGCTCTAAATTGCATTTTGAGTGCGGTTTTTGACTTTTTTAAAATTACAACCCGTAAATAAAGCTGATACTGTTTAGACTTTTAATTAGATTGCTCATAAATCTAATCACTTATTCTACATAAACACAGCGTAATTACTCTCTGAAAATGCTCTTTTTCTTGATCGCTTTGGAGATCTTGATCGAAACTGATTTGAGATGTCAGAACGGATTTATTTTCTGTGTATTTCTGTGTGCGCATTTCCTACATTGCTTTGTTTGTCGAGATTTTAACTTTATATTTAGGCTCAGGATTTCAACTATGAATCATACACTAATTGCCAGCAGTAAATACTGATGTTTTGCTCCCTCTTACCACAAAACTATATATGTATTGTAGCTGGAATGAGCTTTCTTTCGTACGTGTCTCTATCTACTGCGACTTGAACACGGAATGGTTCAAGATGGCAACAAGTCAGGCACCCAGAGGTGGGGGGTGTGTCTTTCTGCCTCCATAACAAAAATGCCAAATAGGAGTGGCGCAGCGTGGTTTTCATCACTCTCTGTGGAAGTGCTGGCTGTGACGAATTAAACCGGTTTCACAGGTATTTTCAAAGTAGAAGGGGGCAAGTCTTCCAGCGTTTGCAGATCAGATCAGATTCCCTTCCCCCCACAGAAAGACAGACAAATATTTCCACAGCTTATTAGTCGCTATTAACCGTACGGCGAGCAGCTCCAATTTCAGGCATGTGCAATAAATACTGTATATTTAGATGAAAAGCTGCAATGTGTAAGCAGGAACACATCATTATATCTTATATATGAAAAATACATAATATAGCTCCCAAACAAACGCAAACGTGTTTTTAATAAAATGTTTTTATTAATTCATAATCTAACTCGCATAACTCACATTCCCGAGTGCCCCCCACCCCGTCTAACAATTTTAGGACGACTAAGGAAGGACTAAGGAAGTTGTCATCTGTTGTTGAAGCTCTGTGAGCTCGGTGACTTTGAGACCACTTGTAATCCCAAGTTATTTGAATCACCACAATTCAAATAGAGAAAAAAGAGCTGACTGACAAGATTTAAGATGTGGCTGTCAATGTTAGATTAAAAAAAAAAACACATTGCACGACGTTAGTTGCATTGCTTGTTTTTTTTAACTTCCTGAAAAACAAGTAATAATTGTGCAAATAACAATATGTGCAAATGTTTTATGATATGTCGCTGTTGTGAATGTCTGTAGAGTGTATCTTATTTGCCTGTCCTGACTGGTGGAGCTCATCCAGCTGTGTCTGGATATCTTGGTCAAATATTCGGCTGTGTACAGTAGAGCCTCCTGTCCAGCCAGAGGTGCGGGAGGGGGAAACAAGCTGCCCAGCTGTGTGGAATGCTACAGAACCCTTACAGACAATACACACTAGCCGAATATTTGACCAAGATATCCAGACACAGCTGGATGAGCTCCACCAGTAAAACTCAAAGTATTACGCTGCTCCACATTATTTGTAACCGTCATTTTAAATGAAAAGACTTTATTTTTTCATTGACAAAAAGTAACACCACAGCATTTCGTTGATCTAACTAACAAGGATGGGACATTAGCTAGCCAATACGATAAAGGAATAACTTACTATTTTGTTTATTTCTTTAGCACATTTATTTGAACATTTCCATCGATTGTACAAGCACTGAAATACTGTTCAATCCAAACTGGCATTTTCTTTTAATATAACAGATATAAAAACTCCCTTGCTTTTAACAGAGCGTTTCATAATTTCTAACAACGAAAATGATTTAAACTACGACACTTATATCATTCAACGAGAGCTCAAAATATCACAAGGATCCTCAAGAGATCAACAAAGACAACAGAAAAGGATATGTGTATAAGATACTGTACATGGGAATCCAAGCTTTTTTATCCACGCTAAGAAGTAGTCTTTAAAATTTCTTCATCACACAGTGAATTCAAAATTCCGGGATGTGCCTATATTAGAAAATATAGGACTTCTTCGAATGTATGTCAGGCAATCAGACTTCAGGACTTATCCATTTTATAATGGGGAATATAGTGTAAAATCCTGGGTTAGGTAAAATGTTTCAGGCATTCATGTGAAGGACAACAGAGCTTTCACTGGCCGATTATCATTATTATCATTATTATTAATAATGATATTAATTTAAGGGTTAAATATCTAAAAATATGTATCTATATAGCAGGTAGTATCACTGTATTCCACTTTCTTTGTAAACACGGAAAAACAGATTCACAACGCGACGCTGTGTCACAGTGAACACCCTATATTGTAATAAGCTGCTGAGCTAAGAATAGGAATGTTCCTGCTGTCAGAGGGGTTGGAAAGTGTCCGCGGTCATTTAATTAGTATTACAATTCCCACTGATTCCCTTGCGAAGATATGGACATAAGAATATTCGTGCGTGGTCAAAAAATGGCATTAAGCACTTAAAATTAATATGGTCAATAATAGTAAACTGTAACATGCTTTCAGAGAAAATGTTTCAGGTGTGAAGAACATAGATCCCCAATGCAATTGCAACCAAACCTGTTCCCACACACCCTGCCCCCACTGCCATTAGAATATACACAAAGCACTGAAATCTTTCGAGTTGATGATCAGATGTTTCCGTCACACCTTCCAGCAGCACTCCCATGCCCAGACGAGAGAGAGACACACAAGACAAGCCCGCCAGCCCTAGAGGGAGCGAGAGAAACACCAAGGGGTGCGGAACCAGGGAACTATTTACATGGAAAACGGGCGATCTCCCCAGACTGTCCGCCAATTTCACTGTTACCTGGATACCTCCTTATTTAGAACTCACTCTCCTCCCTGCCTGTCCGACCTTTTTTAATCCTTCTGTGCCCGGATTGCAGTGGGTAAGATGTTTTTCCAAGAAGAAAAGAGAAATTAAAAAAAGAGAAATTTCACCATAGTCTCTTCTCTTCTTGTGTCTAATTCTTAGTTTAGAAGGATTCAAGAAGGATTTTAGATGAAAGGCAGCGACCTCAATCAAGCCCAAATCATAATTGAACCCATTCAGAGCCTACATTACATTTTAGCGTTTCATTCTGAGCAGAAGACCCTCACACCTGGCTTGCGTTTTCTCTCTTCTCTTTTAAGCATGTGTACAATGCTGTAATACAATTTAAAATAATTAAAAGTTTAAACAGTATCAACTAAACTCCATTCATATAAGTATCGAGTGGTATTAAATAAGTACAGCTTTTTAGCATAGATTACACTTTTCTTAAATGTATTTAAAAAATAAAAATGATTACAATCTAATCTTTCCACGTTTGATCCCAAAATCCCAAGAAAAATAAATCTTAACGGGGAGAAAGCTATGCTGAAAGTTTATTAAGATACTTAGAAGACAAAGATAACAATTTATGTTGCATTTGTCTGATTGTGAATCAAAAAATACATTTAATTAAACACGCGTTTGCGATTTAAATCAAAATGTGATTAAAATCAATATAAATGTTTATATTGTAACGCATACTGTACAGCCTCCAAATATACGAGCGCCCCTGTCGGTCAACCAATCATGTACCGCGTTATGACGCATGATGACGCGGGATGACGTAGCCAAATACCCGCAGTACGTGTCTGTGCCGTGCACTTTGAATGGCTGCATCTGTACAGATTTCAGGAATATTTTAAAATAGTACTAAACAAATTATTTGTACTAAACAAATTTTAAAGAGAATATCTTTCTTACTGTATTTTAATTGGTAAAAAAAAGTCTTAATTCAGGAAGTTTATCCTGTAAAATTTTAATCTTTTGAATTGCATATTTGTTTAAAAATAATACAATGAGCAACAAATCAATTGCTTTATTGTTAAACAAATGATTAAATGGCATTAACACAGGGAAATATTTGGGATTGGTGAAAGTGGTCACCCAAAGTTCCCTATATTCATAATCTTAGATCTTTGCTGCTCATTGTCTTTTTGATGCTACTTTGACGTGTAATGGAAAATGCAACTAAATGTCAATAAAACGACTGCTAGACCAGCTAGAGAGAAATAAACCAACAGCTCTTTTCAAACTTGGATATGTTCAGTCCTCAGTTGATTGCTTGTGTGGATTTTGCACATTTCACCTGTTCACCTTCCCACCCTTGCTCCTCTGTATTAGTATGCTGTAGTATGCTGAGTGAATGTCATATTGAGTAAGAGTAATGTAACCTACTGTAGTTAAAGAATTCTGTGAATATCCAGATATCCATGTAAACCAATTCTGATGTTCAGCTGACTGCCTTCATCTAGATGCATTTATATTTTCACTACACTTTTGCAAGTTCACATAACAGGTCCACATAATGGAATCCTTCCTTTGAAAGCTGACATATACAGGTTGTGCTATAATTGAAATAAAAGACCCTCCAAATCAAATGTAGTTTCCTTTTTTCTGCATATCACATTTTGTATGACATTTTTGACAGTTTTTCAGATTCTGATGCAGTTCAGAAATATTTGGAAATCTGTAAATTGTTTTCACTTAAAATTGTTTACATTTCATTTGATATTTTTTGCATGTAGTTGTTTTCCAAACAGCAACTAGAGAAGAAGGTAGCCTGGGTACAGTACACAGTGTATCCTGTTTAAATCAGGAGAGTATATTTGGCTTTTGTAAACCTTTTGGGGGCAACATTTTTAATAAAACACAATTTCTACAGGGAAAAAATCAGTAAACTGTAGCTAGAGTGTAAAACAGCATCAATCCATTAAAGCTTTTGCAACCTGTATGAAATGCAGATTAACAGACAAGTGAAATGTTTAACAGATTCCCTGCCATTACAGTACTTTGAAGCTTCCAATAAATTAAATTCTGAATTGTTCCCAAACATTTTAATTAACCCAGATGTGGGTATCTTGATCTTCTGTGGCAGATCATTTTGACGAGGATTAGCTTGAGCACTGACTTCAAATGGCATGCAATCCTTGTGTTAATGTTGAATACTCTTAGCGTAAAATAACCAAAATATTGAAAAGTTGTGCTTTTGATGTTATCTCATATATTGTAGATGTGTTAACATATGTACAATATATGAGATAACATCACAATCACAACTTTTCATTGTTTTATTGGACAAAAAAGAGAAAACAAACAACTATCTGTCAATTTATTGTGTATTGTAGGAATGTTTGTAGTGAGAGGAAATAATCTTACTCATTTGTTTTCAAGTAGCAAAAGACAGAATGTCAACCATCAGTTTCTTTCAGAGACTCAGATTCAGAAACATATGGGCAGTTTCCTTTGGTCAGTACAAAGTACATCTAAGTTTTACTTGTAGTAAATACCTTGGGCCCTAATTTCTTTGCTGAGCTTCATATAGTTGTGGGTTGAATTTAGCAAACCCCTTTTTTCTTTCTGAAAAAAAAAATATTTCCTGTTTAACATGTAATGTATTGTATAGTCTGTCTTTCAATTTCAGATGAATGTCATAAATAAACATTGTAAACACGTTATAAAAAGAACTAAATACACCATAGATGTTGATCTGTTTATGTTTAAATCATTAACTTACTGGTTATAAAGTAGAGAAAAACAAAGAAAAAACATTATAAAATGCTGTTGGTCTGAATTCATAATGATATCCCTGGAGGTTTTTTATTAAATTTCTAATGAATAAAATGTAAATGATTTCCCTTAATTAGCATATAAATATATAAAAGGCTTACAGGGACATTCCTATGGTGTAGAAGATACCCCTTCTTGTTAATCCAAAGTTCCTGTCTTTGGGAATTATATTATCAAAGCCTCTTTCATCCCCTCTGTTATTAAGAAAATTGCTGACTCTCAGATTCATTCTTAGAGTTTCCAGTTAACTTTTCCTTCAGCTGTAGCCTTGGGATTTCTTCTAGTAACATTTCTTTTTCTTTTTCTTTTTCTTTTCTGGATTCGATTTTTCTGTTTCAGTAACAGCATTGTAAAATTAATTTTGCTTTTCTACATTAGCAGTTAATTTTAAAATTAAAAACATCTGGAAAGGTTTCAAGCTATAAATAAAAAAAATAATAAAATAATTTAAAAATACTGTTATATTGGCATAGTACCATGTCAAGCATGGGTCAATATAAAATTGCTTACAATAAGCCAGTCCAGGGGGATTTATTAACTAAACATTGCCAACCCTGCACTCCTCCACCAATTTGAGAGTAGCTTACATTCCTGGGTAAAATACAGATCCAGCCATTCAGAATGCGTGCCGGATACTGCATCACTTTGCGGTGCACGTGCTCCAAAAAGTGTGCCGTACTGTGACCACTGCCAGTTGGCACAGTGAATGCTTAACGCGTCATAAGGAAGCATTAGGGCTAGAAAATGCCTGGTTTTATATTCAGTAAATACTGAGCCCCTTGAGACAATCTTTTTCCAATTATAAAACTTAAGTTGTCTGCTGTTTAGAATTGTATTATTTTTAAACTGTGTATAAATATATTAAATATTAAATTAATTAAAAAGTAGGCCTATTTTATAAAACAAAATTATTCAGTTAGATATATAAAAAGAGTTTATTTTTATAGTGTAGTTTGTTGTGAATGTGATGTGCCTCTTTCAGGTTTACATCCACATCGAGAAAATATAAAGGTAAATTTTGATAGTGGAAAATAAAAACAGAAGTGTACTATAATATATACCTAATGCACATGCAGTAGATGGTATTGGTTGTTAAATATAAAAAATCAAACAGTATTCAACCTTCTTCATAAATATTTTATGCATCAAAGTCTTTAACTTTGTAACTTACGGTGGGTATTTCCAATTTTAGTTTTAACATGCTTGTTTATATAATGTACTTCATAAAAGAAATAATGTTTTATCCTTTCCTAAGAATACATAGTAAGAACACAACTTCTTATTATTGTAAAAAAGTTTGACTTTCTTTTTTATTTATTGTCCTTAGAATGGTCATGGATAATGAAATACTCATGGACTGTAATGTAGTGTGCTGCACCAAGGTGGTTTAAATCCTGGTCAGAGCATTACATGTGGTTTGTTTTTTACATAGCTGAACATATAAACATAGTTTATTATTATAGCTTGTTGCAAACGCAATGTGCCTTTTTCAGGTTTACATCCGCATTGAAAAAATCAATATTTGGTCTCAATCCAAATTTCAGGAACCAGTAATCAACACTGGTTGAACCAGTTTATACCTCTTTACAGTACTGTACAATCCAAAGACTTACTAGGTTGTTTCTGAGCTAAATTGGCTCCTGTGTGAGTGTGTGCATCTGGATGAATTATTAAAAGAGATGGTTTCGTGATTAAGGATTTCTTCACATAATTCTTTAAGTTAAACAAAGGAGAGAAGAAGGGTTAGAACAGCTTATCAATATTTTGAAACCGTATCATGACAGTGAAGACGTGTTACACCTTTAAGTGAGCCAGTGACTGTTGTTTACTATGTTGTGACGATGTAGTGTGGCTCTGCGGGAATTTTTCTGTAAACTGAAGAGTTATAGAGGAGACACATTGTGTATCACCTCTTTTTATTTTTGTAAAAACGTTCCAATTTAAATGCAATACAGAATATATTATTAATAATATTAATAATGAATGACCATGGGCGAGCTATAAACTGGAGAGTTATAGAGAAGAAACATTGAGTCTAGTCTTTTCAGCTTGGAATTAAAGCTTTACAGCAATCCTTTTGGTTATATTTTTTACATAGATGGCTGTTTAAAAATAATTTATTATTATAGCTTATTGCCAACGTGATCTGCCTCTTTCAGGTTTACATCCACATTAAAAAAATATATATTTTGTCTTAATACAAATTTCAGCTATGAGAAATTTAACTTTAAATTTTGCTTAAGAAAAATATTTTACATTGATATTTCAATATCATACTGAATGTACAGTATATTTACACGGTAAACAATGAACCATACTAGTTACTGATCTGGGATTTCTGTATGTATTCGAAAACAGTTTTTCATGTACTCAGTAGCATCATTTAGAATCAAACTGCAATATTTATAGGTCTCATCTACCTTTTATGTTGTACTTTTATTGTATCCACAATCTACCTTAATTAATAGGAGCACATTCTGAGAAAGATGAGCTTGGTTGGTCCATGAAACAAAATAACAAAGTCAATGTACAGATGCAGCCATTCAAAACGAGCGAGGTATGCTGCGGTAAAACGTGGTGGGCGTGTCGCAATTTAACATGTCATAACGCGTCATAACACATCATACCGCAGTTATGATAATAGTATCCAGAATCACTGCCAGGTGGAGCTAATAAAGCTTAACCTCTCACGTACAGCATTTACCTGTCACCAGAAAACACCCAGTTTTGAATCCCAGTCACTGCTGCAATCTTTTTCCAATTAAGAATTTAAGTTGTATACTTCTTTAGACTTTTAATAATTGTAAACTGTTTATTAATGCATGTTAATCATTATACATCAAAAAGTTGGTATATTTTAGGAAAGCAAGATTGCTCAGTTGGGCATAAGTACACAACCTACCACCTTTATCATAAATATTTTAATTATGCAGAAATATTTTATGCATCAAAGTCTTTACCTAAGATATTACTAATAGTATTAATAATGAATGACCTTGAACAAGCTGTAAACTCAAAGTATTACCCTGGTCCACATACTTTGTAATTGTCTTTGTAAATGAAAATATCACAAGTATTCTGCGAATATATAGGAGTAAACAAAAGCATACTTTTAGAATTTGATTAATAGGGAATATAATATGGAATAGCGTATCTAAAGAAATTAATAACGATATAATTATATTCAGCTACTGTAGCACAAACACTAGTATAAGACTTTCTATTGATATGTGTACAGATGTTTCACCAATATGCCACGTTACTGTGTCTGTAGCATGCTGGCTTAAGTGACTGACTTACAAGCGTAAGGTCGGGTGTTTAAATCTAGCAATCGATATGAGTTTTCTTTTAACAAATAAACATTTCTTTGAAAAACTAAAATAGCAAATAGTATGGACACTCTATTGACATTTTTTATATTTCTAAATAATACAACATGTTCAAAGCTAAGTCATTTATTAATAACAACGAATAATTTCAAACTGCTACTGATATTATTACTGACAATAAATATTATTCACACTATATTTAATTTCTTTGTCTTTCTAAATATCACAAAACATTCAAAGTTAAGTGATTACCATTTTCCATGAAAACTTGCGCTCGTTATCACAGTAAAAGTAATCCATACTTTTCAGAATGTCATTATTAGTTTGGAAATGTGCTCCTTCTGACCATATTGTTTATATACTTTGTGAGAAAAGTGATAGTTTTAACCTTTTCTGCGAATACGCTCACTATCGGAGTAAACGAAAGCATACTTTTAGAATTTGATTAATAGGGAATATAACATGGAATCTAAAGGGCATGCTTGCCAGCTCGGTGACGTCACCGCATTTCCCTCTGAATAGCTACTAAATAGGCAGTGAAAACATTTGTCTGTCTTTCCGTGGGGGGAAGGGGGACTGTCTTTCATTGGAAGGTATGGTACGCTTATTCTACTCTGAGAATGCCTGTGGTCTTTTCACTGATAAACTTGTGTTAACAAAAACTACAGTATGCTTAAGAGTTGTTAAACCGGTGTTTATATATTTTTCGGCACAGCCTGCCTGCTAGACACCACAATTCACAGTCAACCACATCACAGATCACAGATCAGTCCCAGTGTGTGAGATATTGCTGTTTGATCTGTGCTTGATCTTTGATCTGAGCTGTAATAGAGAGCTTATTAAATATATTAAGATCGAGTGGTATTAAATGCAATTTTTTTGTATAGATGACACTTTTCTTAAATGTATTTAAAAATAAAAACGATTACAATTGGCACGCTTTTTCACGAAACCTCCTATAGTTACGAAAACACTTGCTGTGTGTACAAAGTACATGTGACTGTTTTCACAGCCTTCACTATGTCGTTTTTAAGCCATTTTTTGACCACGCTTGAATATTCTTTTGTTCATATATTTTGAAGGGAAACACAGAAAGCCTTCAAACCAAATGCATTTTAAAGACCACGAGTTCTGAAAATGTTCACAGCTTGCACATAAAACTATCAGTGAGGTAATTATCTTTTTTAAACCTCCAGTTTTTCATCGATGCGTAATTACGCACTAACTGGAACCCGGGGGGAACCGCTGTGTACACATGTTCACAACGCGAGAAATACTGCTCAATACGGCTTTGTGTGAAAAACCCGTATATCACTATAGGAAGCAGAACAGCGCAGCCTGAAATGGCCGAAAAGTTGTGTTGTTTTTCTTCTCTTTTCAGCATGGAATAAACCTATTACTTGTTCCTTTGCAGCCTACGCATGCTGTACGCGGCTACCCACCTGTATTAAACAGATTTCACTCAGTAGTTTAAACTAAGTGTAAAGTGCTATGAGGAAAAAAAGTCTCCGTGGTAGCACATCTACAATAGAAAGCAACCGGTTTGACATGTACGGTAAAATGTGACATCTCTGGAGCATTGAGTATATATCCAATAGTGTGAGCTCATTTGCAAGGCTATTAAGTTTGATTGAGTTACTGTAACAGTCCGGGTGTAGTGACTTTCTACTGTCCCCTGACAAGGAACCTGTCTTTCATTGGAAGACATGTATTCTACTCATACATGAGAATATAATATAAATACACCAAGGGATTGGGCTAAGTTCACATTACAAAAAATCTGCGAGCCTGCACTACAGCGGCCATAGTATGGAGACAAAGACTTTTTACAGGAAGAGACTGTCAAGGAGAGTTCTTTCCGGACACTATGCAGACGACACGATCCAGGGTTGAGTGAGGAAACACGAGGAAAAAAGCATGCAGGATACAGGATGAAAACAGGGGGGGCGTGTCCATGGAGTGCTGGTGGTCGGGGGAGGTGTGGCCGAGGCAAACAATCCAGGGATGAGACAAACAGGAAATCCAAAAACAGGGCAAAAGTCCAAGGCCAGGCGATCCATCCGAGACAGACAATTAAAATCCAGAACCAAGTCAGGACTGGCAGGGGGCACGGGAACGGGAACAAGAAACAGAAACTAAAACTATAATGGAGCCAGGCGCATCCAGGTCCCGGGCTCTCATGATGCGGGAACCAATGCAGAGCCCAGAATAGCGTCAGCATCTGGCTTTAAAGGGGGAACTGAAAAGGGGCTGGAACAGGAAACAGGAGCAGGAAATGAAACAAACAACGAAGGGCTGGAGCGCCCTTAAGAGGAGGGGTTGCAATTGTGACAGAGACATGGTGCTTCAGCTGCCTGTGTGCGTTACAAGACAGTGCGGCATTACTTTTTGTCAATGAAAAAGTGTGTGTGTGTGTGTGTCTCTCTGTACTCAACTGTACTGAAAAAAAAAGCGTTTTTCATTCAACGAGTGCCTGAGTCACTGTGTCCATCCTATATAATAACGCCACAATATTATAAACGCCCTTAGGGTGGGCAATGGAATTTTTTAATTTAAAAAATAAGAAATAAAAAATGAGATGAAATGATGTGTCCCTGCTTAGCTTAGAAATAGCATGACTTTAAAAGCAATCAAAACAGGTTTAGATAGTTAATAACCACTTTTTGTGCACGAAAAACGGGTGATTTTTCTTTCTCGTCATCAGATCTTTCTTGGAAAAATGTCTTTCTTTCTTACCTGCTGCGATTTGGACACAGAAGGGTTAAAAAGAAAGTCAGACAGGCTGGGGGAAGGGTGAGTTGTGAACTGTTACCTGTCCTAGATAACACGGTTAGAAAATAGGTGGATTTACACCTATGTAAAGCGTTCCAATTTTAATGTGATATGGAAGACATTATTCATAAAAAATGATCTTGTACGGTCTGTAAACTGAAAATGTATGAAGGAGACACGTTGAGTATCGCCTCTTTTTACACTTGGAAGAACATTCCAATGTTAATGTGACACTGAAGATCTTATTAATAACCTTTTAAATCTGAAAGAAGATTTAAAGGGATCCACACGGTACAGGTTCCTGCTAGCTATTCAGAGGGAAAGACGGTGACGTTACCGTGCAGGCGAGCAGACACACCCTCTAATGTCAGGCTTATGAGTTAAATGTATTTAATCTTTGAATTAATATCATTATTGATTTCTTTAGCCTCACAACATTGTCCAATAATACTCTTCTTGTGTCTAATTTTTTATTTAAGCAGGATTTGAGCTACAGACCATAAAAAACAGGATTCACTTTTTTCACATATTGATGATAGTGATATCAGTAGCAGTTTGAAACTATTTGTTGTTATTAATAAATGTCTTAGATTCACACATGTTGTGATATTTAGAAATATAAAAAAGTCAACAGAGTCCATTATATTGCTATTTTGCTATTGCTATTTTAGTTTTTCAAAGAAATGTTTATTTGTTAAAAGAAAACACATAGCGATAGCTGGTTTTGAACACGCGACCTCACACTTAAGTGACACACAGTCACTTAAGCCATCACACCACTGACACAGTCACATGACAAGCACTGAAACAGCCATACACATATATATTGATACGTGTATATACTACTATTTGTGCTACAGTACATGAATATAATTATAGCGTTATTAATTTCTTTAGATACGCAATTCCATATTATATTCCCTATTAATCAAATTCTAAAAGTATGCTTTTGTTTACTCCGATATCGAGGGTATTTGCAGAAAAGCTTAAAACTATCACTTTTCTCACAAAGTACTGTATATAAACGTACAGTAACATGGTCAGAAGGAGCACATAAAAACGTTTCCGAAATAACCACATGTAAGACTTTGATGCTTAAAATGTTTAGGGAGAAATGGAATACTGGTGTGTCTTTTTTCTTAAAATACCAATACCAGCAATATACAGTTTACATAATATGTTTATGTTCCTAAATTAATATCGTTTGACCTTCAGATGCATTATGCTCCTATTCTTTTTATGCTCAGCTACTAAAATTTCCCTTTAGTTGTAAAATTCCATATAAATATTCAATACTAAGTGGATTAAAATGTGCACAGTAAAGAGATTAAATGATTAAATCTTTTCACTACCAACCAATGCACCACGAGTGCCCCTGTCAGTCATTTTGGCCAGCCAATCATGTACCGTGGTACAGCGCAGTTGTTTGTGCGTAGATGCATGCGATACGGGTTTGTACCGCGAACTTTGAATGGCTGCATCTGTACATTAGTTTGGTGACTCACAATGTGAGGCATCCATTATTCTTTTGGTGAGTTTTGTGGCAGTACACTGTCAGGTACCCTTTTCAATGAACCATGCTAGTTTGAAGTCTGAAGGATTGAGGCTATGTGGTACAGCTTCTTCAGCACATAGACAGACTGGTACTTGCCAGTTACTTACATATGCAGCCATTCAAAGTGCGTGGTACAAACCTGTACCGCACGCAACTACCTATATAATACCACGGTATGTGATTGGGTGGCCAAAATGACCGACAGGGGCACTTGTGGTGCATTGGTGGTAATGAAAAGATTTAATCCCTCTACTGTACGTTTTAATCTGCTTAGTATTTAGCACTAGTATTTATATGGAATTTTACAACTTAAGGGAAATTTTAGTAGCTGAGCATAAAAAGAAGAGGAGCATAATGCATCTGATGATCATAAATAATATTAATTTAGGAACATAAACATATTATGTAAACTGTATATGGCAGGTATCAGTTTAAAGAAAAAATACACACCAGTATTCCACTTTTTCCTAAACATTTTAAACATCAAAGTCTTTTTGTGGTTATTTTGGAAATGTTTTTACGTTCTCCTTCTGACTATATTAAGTTTATATGCTTTGTAAAAAGCTATAATGTTTTAAGCTTTTCTGAGAATATGCTCATTATCAAAGTAAACAAAAGCATACTTTTAGAATTTGATTAATAGGGAATATAATATGGAATCGTGTATCTTAAGAAATTAATACCGATATAATTATATTCATGTACTGTAGCTCAAATTATCACAGTAGTACACTGTCTTTGGATATGTCTGCTTCAGTTTCACTTCAGTGATGTGTAGCGGCGAGGCTTAATAATAAGGCAGAATTAAGTGTTTCTGAGCTTCCCAAATGAGGCCCCATTTCTCTGTTCATCTCTGTGGAGCAGCCACAGAGAGACCATTAGTGCAGGGTGATTTAAGGTTTCCTAGGACAGCTCCCAAAGGGGGATGCACTTAGCTAAGTCTGGCTATCATGATCAATGGTCATCCACTGGCGCCTATCAGTCTAGGGAGTGCCGGATGGACATCTGGACTGCATTACTAAGTGTCAGGACTAAGTGACTCATATCTCACCTTGATCAACCAATCAGGGACTGGTAGGGCTGAGTAACCCACGTGGGACTCTGATGCCCATGGAACTTTCAGCCAATCAACGAGCTGAAGTTCCTCCAGGTAAAAACAGGCCACACAGGCCTGGAGATTCAGATTCAACAAGATTCAGATTCGGGAGATTCAGTAAGATTCTGGAGAGGATTCTGTGGACTGTTCTAAAGGGAATTCAAAGGAGAATTCCAGGGCAGGACGGCCCAGGAGCAGAAGGCTCCCAAGGGCAGGACATTCTCGCAGCGCGCCTCCTGACCATCCCGAGACTCAGCCCGGACAACCACGGAACGGCCAGTGTGTCTGAGTGCCAGAACTTTCCTTTGTTCTAAGAGTCTAGAGTGGAGGTTGCCAGAGAATAACCAGAGGATCCACCCGAGGTTAGCACCAGCAGCAAGCCTCGTGAACAGGTCGGGACTGTGGACAGCTGAATCACTATTCAGAACTAGCTCTTCATCAGGAACGAACCGGTCCTCTTCCTGACTTGCTGGGACCCACAGTCATCTTTTCTCCTGTGCACAAACTTTGCTAGTTAAAGCCAACACTAACTAGCCGGTCAGTGAGCATCAGCAGCGCACCGTCGCAAGCCGCACAGCACAGCCTGGCACGGAGCCAGAGAGCGCGGATTGGATAGCAACAGCCTGCAACTGTTTCTTTGTGCCCGCAGGAGATCTGAATCCCCAGAGATTGGATGAGTATTCAACTTCAATGCATTACAGCTCGAGAATTCAATTGTTATCCAAACCAGTTGATATCAATTTAATTCCTAAGAGTTATGTACTTGTTTCAAGTATCTAATGTAGAAGTTATAACCAAGTTCATTTATGAAACGGTCTAAATGAATGATATACTGAACGTATGTCCTCTTGATATGTGTAACACTTCGTAACTGATTGAATATATATCTTTTGTATTCTGATAACCCTCTCGATAAGATCTGTTAGGTTTATATGCATATTCTATGTATTAATAAATGTATCCTCGTGTATTAGTACCTGCGTGTGTGCGTTGTTTGAGTTATGTCGCATGGTTGGATTCTAAAGCCATCAAAAGAATCAACTTTGTGATTTACTGCTACAATTAATAATTGTCTCAGTAAATGCCCAAACCCTACAGAACTGGTGCCTTCAGAGAGCCACAACGTTACATATTTGGCTTCCCTGAACGGCTATGAAACACTACAGATGGCTTATGCATGTGCATTACATACCTGAGGTTGGCAGCTTGAGCTTAGCTGTTGTCATGAGTTTTCTTTTAACAAATAAACATTTATTTGAAAAACTAAAATAGCAAATATTATGGTCACCATATTGGCATTTTATATATTTCTAAATATCACAACATGTTCGAAGCTAAGTTATTTATTAATAACAGCGAATAATTTCAAACTATCTAAATAAATAACTATACAATTACAGTATATTCATATACTGTTTGGCAGAATAAACTGAAGAGTTAGTTAATGCGACACTGAAGATAGTATTAATAATGTAGCGCTTTGGGCTCACGTGGGTGAGCGCCCCACTAGCTGGGGAATTAAACCCAGGCCTCCAATGTCACTCAACAGGGAAGCAGCCAGTCGAGCTACAGAAAGCTCTGCCCTCATCCCCAAAGGACCAGGTCCCTTCTATTCATATGAAAGACAGTGACATCACCGTGCTGGCAAGCCCTCAGTCACCTGACCAGGAGATGCACTGCATCAAAGAGAGTCAGTATAGATTCTGGGAAATACATTTTTCCTGCATCAAAGTTTAACTCGTTCAGAGCGCCGTACCTTACAAACTCCAAACATTTCATTTGAGCTGAAGACCCACACACCTGAAGAAGGCTTCACAGCCGAAACCTTGTGTTTTCTTTCTTCTCTCTTCAGCATGGAATAAATATTGTTCCTTTGCAGACTATGCAGGCTGACGCAGCCACCCACCTGAAGTAGTGTTGTATAGTGATAATAGATAGTCATCCCCATTAAACAATGTGCTTATCACACAAATCCTGCTAAACGAAAAATTAGACACAAGCAGAGTATTATTGAACAGTGTTGTGAGGATCTGGCGGAATTTCTCTGTAAATTGAAGAGTTATAGAGGAGACACGTATCACCTCTTTTTACACTTGTAAAAAAGAACATTCCACTTAGTGGGCAATGCATTGTTATCTCAATTACCTGCTAATTCCTTTTACACCACTGGAAGACAGGAGAATGTGATTGTACTATATCTGTACGGAATGTGTGTTGCATTTACAAAATTAAGATTATGTTTTAAGAAAAAACATAGAAAGAAAATTTCTAAGTTTTAAGAAAATGTATAATTAAGAAGTCAAAAAAAACTTACAGCTTACATAAAGATTCTAAGATGATCATGAGGAATTGTATTGCATGTTTAATGGTCTAACCCCATTACTCCCATTTTGATTAAAATCGCAAATGCATGTTTAATTAAATGCCTTTATTGATTCACAATCTGACAATACAATGTAAATCGTTTTCTTTGTCTTCTAAGTCCCTTAATTAACTTGAAGCAGAGCTTTCTCACCATTTAGATTTATTTTTCATACCACCATTAAACAAAGCAGGAGTGTATTGTACTTCTTCATGGGATCACATGTGGAAAGATTAGATTGTAATTGTTTTTATTGTTTTATGCATTTTAGAAAAGTGTCATCTATACAAAAAAGTTGTAATTATTTAATACCACTCAATAGTTATATTAATAGCGATAAGCTCTCTATTAAAGCTCAGATCAAAGATCAAACACAGATCAAACAGCAATATCTCATACACTGGGACTGATCTGTGATCTGTGATGTGGTTTAATGTGAGTTGTGGTGCTCTAGCAGGCTAGCTGGTGTCTGTGTGGTTCGAACTGGCTGACTGTGCCGAAAAATAAATAGAACAATTAAATAGAACCGGTTTAACAGCTATTAAGCATAGTTTAGTTTTTGTTAACACAACTTTGTCAGTGAAAAAAAAAAGATTGCGGGCACTTTTCCTCCCTTCTACATTCTCAGAGTAGAATAGGAGAACATTCCAATGAAAGACAGCCCCCCTTCCCCCCATGGACAGACAGACAAATGTTTTCACTGCCTATTATTTGAGGCTGAGGTCCCTGCTAGCTATTTAGAGGGAAAAGCGGTGACGTCACTGTGCTAGCAAGCATGCTCTTTAGATACGCAATTCCATATTATATTCCCTGTTAATCCAATTCTAAAAGAATGCTGTTGTTTACTCTGATAACAGGCGTATTCGCAGAAATACAGAAATAATTTTTAGAATCTGCTAAATAGAGAATATAATATGGAATTGATTATCTAAAGAAATTAATAACGATATTAATTTAAGGATCTAAATATATGTATTTATATAGCTGGTAGTATTGCTGTTATCCTCTTTCTTTGTAAACATGTTTTATGCTTAATTTTTAATTTTAATCAATAATTAGTATTAAAATTCGCACTGTGATAAATTGTTGCATTTCCATATTATTAATTATTAAGTAACATTAATTTGCAAGACTGTGTTCAAACATAAGTTGTATTTGACAAAATCAAAATCAAAAACCAGGATCTATCCCTACTTTCTCTCAACCTCTGCAATTCGCAGAATGGTTACAAATGGGAACAGGTAGGCAGAGGGAACAGGGGTGGGACTGTGACCTGTCCTGGAAAAAGCGGTTAGAAAATAGGTGGATTTACACTTGTAAAAAACGTTCCAATTTTAATGCAATACGGAAGATATTATTGATAATAAATGACATTGGATGGTCGTAAACTGAAGATTTATAGAGGACACACTGTGTCTTTTCTTTCCAGCTTAGAATTAACTTTTACTTTATGTAACTCAGCTCCGTACTTCTCACAAAAGCTAGGAGTGTTAACACCCCACTGTGTAATGTTATGTACAGATGCAGCCATTCAAAACAAGCTGGTGATACCGCATTATAATGCGGCGCACTTGTCGCACTACAACTCAAGTTACCGTATAATACCGCATGGTACCGCAATGAAAATAACAGTATCCGGAATTTCCGCAAGGTGGAGCTAATAAAGCTCAGCCTCTCATGTTTGAGCTGTTGCCATCAAAGTCTTTACCGAAGATATTACTAATAGTATTAATAATGAATGACCTTGGACAAGCTGTAAACTCAAAGTATTGCCCTGGTCCACATTCTTTGTAACTGTTTTTGCAATTGAAAAGATTTTATTTTTTCATTGACCGTCTTTGTAAAAGTAACACCACAGCATTTCGTTGATCTAAACACGCATTTATTTCCAATCATGCAAAGTACAGTAATTTTTGAGAATGTCCGATTCACCATGCCTTTCACATGCTCATAAAAGATATTGATTTACAGTAGGAACATAAACATATGACCGTATGCACTGTACTGTATACAGTATGTATATGTATATTTAATGTCTTTACAGTGCCCGTTTTAGTATTGAATATTTTTATGGAATTTTACCACTGAAGGGAAATTTTAGTAGCTGAGCATAAAAAGAATAGGAGCATAATGCGTGTGAAGGCCATAAACGATATTAATTTTGGAACATAAACATACAGTATTACAGTATGTAAACTGTATATGGCTGGTCTCGGTACTTTAAAGAAAAAATACACACCAGTATTCCATTTCTCCCTAAACATTTTAAGCATCGAAGTCTTTAACTAACATGTGAAATAACGTGTGTATAAAAAGTGGTAGTTTTAAGCTTTTCTGCGAATATGCTCGATACCGGAGTAAACAAGCATACTTTTAGAATTTGATTAATAGGGAATATAATATGGAATCGCGTATCTAAAGAAATTAATAACGATATAATTATATTCATGTACTGCAACACAATAGTATACGCTGTACAACGTCTGTTGATACTGTATGTGTAGGGCTGTTTCACCATTCCTCATGTGACAATGTGAGTGGTGCGATGGTCTAAGTGCCCATCTTGTAAGCAAGAGGTTGGCTGTTCAAATCCAGCCAGTGCCATGACTTTTCTTTTAACAAACATTTCTTCGAAAAAATATAATAGCAATATTATGGACAATTAATTGACTTTTTATATTTCTAAATATCACAACATGTTTGAATTTAAGTCATTTTTTAATAATAATGAATAGTCACCTTCTTTCCTTTTGACAATGGTTCCTGCTTCTGCTTCCTGCTTTTATCGTGTGGGGATCCCTTTAGATCTCCCTTCAGATTTAAAAGGTTATTAATAATATCTTCGGTGTCGCATCTTCCCAGTTTAGCTGATCTTTTGCTGCCCACGCATGCTTACACAGCTCCCTGGGTAAACTATCACAAAGCTTTA